>NC_081569.1:126110059-126169179 GCF_022355385.1 Mustela nigripes | reverse complement strand
TTTTTTTTTTTTTTTTCTGAGTCAAAGAGACAATACGACAGGTGTTCAATAAATGTGAAACTGCTCAACTGTATTAACATTATTGGAGGCTTCTGAGTTCATTGTCTGCATGTACATAATATAGTATATACCAAGGTAAAGCGTATCCTTTACATACAAGAAATATACCTAAGTTCATTTAAAAAGTAATAGGAAAATAACAAGTTTTTATTATGTATAGTTGAGATTTTACGGTGAAAATTTTGTTTGTTGAAACAATTAAATCTTAAATTTAATCACCCTGGGATGATTCTCTATGGGTCCAGAAGAGTGAATTTTCCAGTATACTTAGTCAAAATGGTAGAAGAGAGAAAAGAACATTCAGGCATCCGTGAAAGTTAAAAAAAATAACTAAATATAAATCTGACATAGATACGTATGTAAAGTAAAAATAAATCTAAAATCTTCTCAGACAGCCAAAGTTTAGAAATACTTGGTAGTTCATTTTCAAACCTATATAAAACTGTTGTGAGCTGTTGACTGTTTCAAATAAAATAGGAATTTATATAAGTGAAGTACAAACTTAAATAGAACCAAAATGCTTTTAGGCTTTCGAAATGAATAGCTGGAATTTTACTGAATTTTCTATATGGTGAGGGTAGAGCTAGACTTCTAGACAGGAAAAAAAAAAAAAAATGAAGGTAATACATGGAAAAGAAGAACCACTCCCAGGGGGCAACTGAGATCCCCTAGAGGAGATGAACCAAGTGAAATCTAATAGTTTTGCTTCATTTTGTGACTTCCTTCTACTAAGACCTCAGAGAATTTTGAGTTCCATGGAGGATCATAAAGGGAATTTTGAAATACTCTTAATGGCTCTGTTCTGGAAATAAGGCAACTGAACTGAGCCAGGTGCCCTGCTAACCCGTTGACTCAGAGTCCTCCCCAGTGCTGACTCCAGACCTTTATGACAATTCTCCAGCCTTATTCCCATCCTCAGTAATTGTACACAGTTCATCTGCAACATATCTTCCAAGTCAACCTTCCAGTGATCTGGTTGAAATGCAGTAGTAGTTGTAAGATGTCACCCAGAAACACTCAGGCCACAACATCAAAGAACTTTTCAGCCAGTAAACCCAGCTCCTTCTGTGGCTGCATAATCATGTAACGGCACCATTCTGTCAGGTTACAGTTGCTTTCATTTTTCCTGGTCCATTGGGATAATCAATATTTTGTTCCTCTTGTGGTTTTGATCCCTTGTTTGGTGACACTTCCCCCAGGGCAGCTACTTTGAACAAGCAGACTGTTGACTAGGAAGCTCAAGACTTTGAGCAGTCATTATGTATGTTCAAACCTCACTGCCTTTTGAATGTGGAGTAACAGCTGAAATCCCAGTTGTCACAGCCAACCTCTAAGGACAGCAGCAACCCCAGGATCGGCATTCCTTTGTGAAGAGAAACCATTTAGATACATCTGTGAAAGTATTTATTAAGGATCCATCTCTACAAATCCCTGTGGTAGGATCAGAATCATAAATAGAGTTTGGACCATTATTCAATCAGAGCATATTTAAATCAAATAGGATAAGTAAGGAAGAAATCTATTTCTTTAGTATTCACTGTGTCTAGGTTCTCCTTTTTGAGTCACACTCAGAAGTAAATCTTTGAAAGAAAGTAAGAAGTAAGATACATCTTTGGACAGCATCCTTTGAATTTGGTTAGATGCGAAATTGCATTCCCTGTTCAGAAGTCTAAAACTTGTCAGGATTCCAGTGGGACTGAAATAAGTACCCTCCCTGGTCATCAGAAATTAAACCATAAAACCAAGAAGACTACATGCTGTTCTCTCACCTGTGTCATCTCCTGTCCTAGCTGTGCCTTATACTTACTGATGTCCTAAGTGCCTTTTGACAAGACAGCAATGGGGCATCAGGAGACCCTGCACGAACCTGAGTAGGCAAATTGAGTCACTCAAAGGCCTTCTTTTAATCTTTTGGATCATCATTGCAAAGATAAAAGTGGGATTTCTGAAAGAGTAAAATTCAAAGGATCTTCGCAATTAGAATGGTGATAATACTAGATCATCGGGTACATTTCCCTGGTTGGTTCTGAGATTTCTGCAGAAAACAGACTACTCTCATTTGACTAGTATAATTTGAAATGTTACAGATGATACAGTATGGCTTTCTTCTACCAAGAAAATAGACCTGTCTGATTCTCCTCTTTGGCTGGAAAAGTTTTTTTGTTCCACTCCATTATCATTAGGGATGTCATTTGAAATGATTCCCAGTCATTTCTTTAAATCCAAGACATTTATTTTTTACAGATATCTAGGAGATATTTCTTGTGGAAAGGTACAAATTTCCATGGAGAATATATGAAGACATTCTTTCCTTTGAGATGTTTATAAATTCTCTCTATACATACAGGACACACACACACACACATCATTGGGTAAATACTAAAAACATTGCCTTTGTCCTGGCACAAATAAATATATTTAAACATAAAATAGCCTAAAGATCTTTAGACATAGCTCTCAGATGGTCGAGATTTAATATCATGCTAGTTAATATTTTATATTAAATAGTTAAAGGAAGGGAAAGTCATGAATATTTTATTAATATATCTCAAATTTGTAGTTTTTCAGATGTTATAAGAACCTTGGTAATCATTTAAACTTTCAAAGGTAATAACTTGGTGATTTATTGGAGTCAGAACACCTGCTGCTGCTTGAAGTAGCAGCAGTCATCAATTTCATGACCATTCTTGAACAATTAAGATGCGTCGGCATTTCATGTCACTGTGTTTTGGAAAGGGGATTGTGGAAGTAGGGTGGTATAAGAAGATTTTTTTAATCTTGTTTCTAAGGTGATTAAAATTTTATACCAAAACAATAACAACAAGAAACCATGCCCTCAAGAACTGCAATTGCACGATAGAGCAGTCTAGGTTTTAGGTAAATATTTTAAATGTATGGATAATTTTACATAATTATTAACTACTTTTTACAAGTTTAAAATATATATATATATATATATATTTTTTTTTTTTTTTAATTGCTATGCCGGCCATCACATTTACAATATGAACTAATACTTGAGTCATGACTTAAAATGTGATGTACATCTAATTATTGACAAGTATGTGTCATTTGAGTTGTCCTTACTCTTTTTTTAACCCCTTAGATTTTGATCATTTTTGATTTTTTTCTCTACTGTCCAACTGCCATTCACCTAAGGTAATACAGTTCTGATACCAACTATTAAGTCCCAGAAAATGACTTTTAAACTCCCCTCAGTGAGTTTATAAGGGTATTTTTTTTTTTAAAGCTGACCCATAAGCTTTAAAAAGAGTTGAAGAGGCAGTGCGTGCTTTTTAAAAGACAAAGTCGCAACGTGGGAATGTTTTTTATCTGGTTTTGGTCTTCAGTTCAGTGTTTTGCTTTGTTTTTATTGTTTTGTGTTAGCAAGGAGTGTGGTGGAACATACCTTTCTATTCTAAGCCCAAGTAAGGCTATCAGTTCATAATCAGTGATTATTCATATCCTACAGGAACATCAGAGGTTTGGTTTGGTTAGAAGGTTGGAGTAAGGGATGGGAGTAAAGGCAATATTAGCTCAGGAAAAAAAAAAAAAAAAGGCAGTCCTTCCAGATTCCCCATGGAATCCTTTAAGAAGTAAAAAAATCCACTGATGGGTAGGGGTTAGAGTCCCAGAACATCTTCCCATTAAACCTGCTTTTCTTACCAGCTTCTGCCCACTCCTCTTTGAATGAAGATGGCAGAAGGTGACACAAGTAGCTGAGGGGCCCCTTATTGGTTCTATTCCTTATTACCTCTGGAGTCAACCCTACCACTCTCCCACCCTTAACCTCGTCCAAGTCCAGAAATGGAGACCAGAGAAGTAGCAGTCCCTCTCTGGTTCTCCTGCCCTGTCCCAGTTCCTTCGGCCCTGACCTGTCCCCTTCCTCTGAGGAGCCGCAGTATTGCATCCCTTTCCTTGGATTTGATCATTCTCCCTTAAGAACAAAGAAGAGGACTAAGAAAAGGTAGCAGGGATCCGTGCCTCCCTGTCTCCATTCCAGGACCCCTCAGGTTTTTACTACCTCAAGCTCCTCTGACTCCACAGGTAGCAGCGGAGCATCTCCCCACTTCTGGTTGGTTCTCAGCGGAAACCCTCACACAGGAGGCTGCTTCATTTACCCAGTGTCTGCTTCTCAGTCCTTCCTGGATTTCTCAACTCCCTGGCTGTATCATTGAAGATATGCTGCAGAACAAAATCCCTCCAAACCTTTGTTGTTTATTGGCTTGTGTTTTTGTGGGTCATAAAGATGTTTTATCTGTTCCAGGCCAGCTTGGATGGACCTGGAATGTCTTGACGGCCTCACTTACAGGTTTGGGCCCTCAGCTGAGCTGGCTAAGTGGCTTGGAAGGCTGGGGTCTCTGTTCTTGGGACTTCTCATCTTCCAGGAGCCGAGACTGGTTTTGGCTTTCTTGATAATGATGGTCTCAGGCTTCAGCAGCAGGAGGAGGCAAGCACTCACCATGCAAGGGCTGTTCAGACCTCTGCTTACATCCCATTTGCTAATATGCTCTGTGCCAAACAAAGCAAGTCTCAGAGCCAACCTAGAATCAAGGGGTAGAAAAGTAGAAGGTGTAGAAAAGGAGACTCAGCTGCTGACGGGAGGTGTGACAAGAGTCTCATTGCAAAGGGGCGTGGTTGTCAAGATGGGATTGGACCTGTTTTGCAGTGAGCTTGGGCAGCAAGCTTGGGAAAGGTTGTGGCAGCCATAATTTCCCTCTTAGACTTCCTCCCTCTCAACCCTAAATTTCAGACTCAATTGAAGTTGTAAACTAATGGCTTTCACTGAGAAATTACCCTCCCCTCTCTTTTCTTTAAGATTCGATATTTTGGAATTAATCTTGGCTCTAACTTCCATATCACATGGCCGCCTTCTTCTTTTTTTCCCCCTCAGCATGTCTTATCACTTTGCTTAAATTGAGTTAATTGCTTCTTTAAAAATGAAATGTCCGTTTTTTAAAAAAAAAAATTATCTTGTTTTTATATTCCCTTTGGACACTATCAAGTACTTTATCTGCCTTTGTTTTGAGCATTTGTGAAATATCGGTGTTATTTATGAAACAAGTTGTATTTATATAAATTGTGGTTTTTGTTTCATTTTTTTCCTTGTCTTCTTCCTTTTTTTTTCTTTTTAACAAAGACAGTTCTGCTATAAAAAACAGCCCCTTGCTGATCTCTACTTTTCTCTAGACATATTCTTTGAGCTCCATACATTGTTTATCATTATCCTTTGTTTGTAGCCAGATTTGAGTTCATGCTGTAATTCTCACAAACAAATCAATTTGAATTAATTTGCCAAGGAGAGTTAACGAGGCATTGTATGAATTCGAGATATACTACAACTGCTGCATTCCCTGAGGTCATCTCTTCACTGGGAAAATTTTGATTCTTGTACCACATTGCAGTAGTGCATCTCTGACCTTTGAATCTTGCACCAAATGATGCGTGGCTGCCAACTGGTTCATTTTTTGAAAAGCCTTGGAAATGCCATGTAATCAAACAAATAGGAGCAGAGACAATTCCTTAATTAATACCTTTGCTGGGGGAGGGTTATCTTTAAAATCTCCACTCTCTGATGCTTGCCTCAGCTTGGAGTCCTATTTCTAAAGATGCTGTAAGTAGGAAGTTCGAGAACTATTAAAAGAGGGAAAATACATTTCTTAGATAATCTTTGAAGTCTGTTCAACCTTAAAATTGTAGACTTCTTCTCTCAAAATACAAACTGTGAGTTCCAAAGAACTCTACTCCCAGAAACCCAAAAACTGCTTTTTAATTATAAAACATAAAAAAACAAACAAACAAAAAAACACAAAAATTTTGCTTAAACAGGACCTTCGTGGTTATGTTTTTTGGGAAAATTGTCCCAAACATTTTGTTGTATGAAAGGATTTATCTCTTAAACTTGAGAATGATAACATAAAAATTCTCAAGTGTTTTTTAACAGAAAAATTGTGATGTATTTAACCATATTTAACAAAGAATCTGATAATGGCTAAGGACTAATACGGGCTCATCCAAACAAGTCTTATGGAACTAGCTAATTCTCTTCAGATGACATTAACAAATTGGCCGATGAGATGCATGTTTTAGACACAGTGTATCTTCATTTCCCTGAACTAGTATAAAGAGACTATGGCAGCATCTTAAGGAGATCTGCCTCTAGTTGAGCTGAAACACTCAGATGAAGCTTTCTAGCTTTTCTGTATCTTTTACTGTGTAACAAATTACCTTCCAAATTTAGTTGCTTAAAACAACAAATACTTACTGTGTCACAGTTTCTATAGGTCAAGATTTGGTAGCAGCTTAGTTGAGTGGATCTGGCTCAAGGTATCAGATGAGTTGACATCAAGATAGCAGCTGGACTGCAGGCATCTCAAGACTTACCTAAGCCTGGAGGGTCTGGTGGCCTCAGGTCCTTGACATGTAATTTTTGAAGGACTTAAGTGTCCTTAAGATATAACACTAGCTTCTCTGGAGTGGAT
Source organism: Mustela nigripes (assembly GCF_022355385.1). Classification (NCBI taxonomy): domain Eukaryota; kingdom Metazoa; phylum Chordata; class Mammalia; order Carnivora; family Mustelidae; genus Mustela; species Mustela nigripes. The sequence goes on along the minus strand of NC_081569.1, from coordinate 126,162,637 downwards.
ATTGAGAGGGAGAGGAAAAAGGAGGGAGAGAGGGAGAGAAAGTTAGAGAGAAATCACAGAGCTTTTTTACATCTAGTCTCTCAAGCCATACACTGTCACTTCCAAGGTACCCTCTTGTTTAGAATTGAGTCACTAAGTTCAGCCCACACATAAGGTTGGAGAATCAAACTCCATCTCTTACAGAAAGGAATTTCAAAGAATTTATAGACATTATAAAGCCTCCACATAATCCTATTCTGTACATTTTTCAGGGTCTTGAATAAAGGCACAAAGATATGCTTATCAAATTTGCAGATGACATAAAGCTAAGAAATGTGTCTCCTCAAAAGACAAAAGACCTAGAGTTAAGCATTTTCTTATCAGGTTGGAATACTGTTATGAAACAAAAAAAGAATACATTTAATAGTGTTTAATTAAAGTTCTGCTTTGAAGTTCACCAAGTGTGTTGCATGAATGCAAGATGACCCAAACTTTGGGTAAGGAATTCAGTTAGAAGCTGTTGGGGTTTTGTTGGAAATAAGCCTAATATGCGACAGTAACATGATGTGGTTGTTTAGACAACTGTTGCAAACTCATATATTAACCAGGTCAAGTGTGGGTGGTACATGATACACTGATTTTGGTCTTTTAGATCTTTGGGAATAATTTAATCATTTGCAGGCACAAGGTTTAAGGTTGGTCTAGAAGACCTATAACTTATAAATACCAGGAGTCCATAAGATCAAAACAGAAGGATTACTACAACATCAGGCTATTATGACATGAGACATACTGATTTTTGGTGTGACTTTCCCATTCATGAGAATGAAAATGTTTTTCTTTGTTCCCCATTGAAATTATCCCTCTAAACTTCCTACCTATAACCTGAGCTGTATAGAAACATCACACATACATGATCTCTTTGTACCAAATATTCTAACATTCTGCCCTTAAAAACAGAGTTTGATTTCCTCTGCATGAGAGGAATAAAAGGGGATAAGGAGTGGAGACAGGAACATTGCTAGAAAGAAATGAAAGAAACCAACAACATTAAAGAGACACAGGCTGACACAGAGGTTGGACATACCGGAATGCGTGGATCACAGGGAAGGGTGACCCTAAAATAACACTGTGGCTTTTGCAACAAGGAGGAAATAAGTGATAAGAAGAAAGGCACCTGGGGGAGTCTGGAAGGGATCATATGTCAAATGGTTGAAGACCGGACATTAAGGCTTTATGTTGAACGGAAATTTGAAAAAAGTTTGAACACTAAAAATTGTGTAGTGAAGTAATTCTTGTAAGTTTACCTTCACTTGGGTTTAACCCTTTTGAATCAGACACTGTTACCACAATAGCAACAATAGTAATAAGTGATCTATTGAGCACTTCAGTCGTGCTACATACTGTACTAAGCACTTTATATACATTTAGTTCTCAAGACCACCCTATGTTGTAGTTATTATTATAATCCTCATTTTATATATGGAGAAATTAAAGCTTAAAGACACACTGAGACATAGATATTGTAAACATGCTTACCAGAAAAGCAGAGAAGCACTAGACAAAATTCAGCTATTGAAATGGACTAGTCTAGCTTTAGTGCACATTTTGAAATAATTATGGAAGCAAATCGAATTTTATAGTCAATTTATATTTTAATTTATAGCATGTCATTTTTGAAAGTGGCTCTTAAATAGAGAATAGATGCTACGTAGACCTATCATACTGAAGCATATTCTGTTAGAAATTGCTTGAAAATTTCCCCTTAAATTATGGAAACAAACAAAGGTATTGCAGCTTCTTGGACCCTGTTTTATTAATATTGCTGGGATTGAAAGTATCCTTGATGGATGAGGAGCAATGAAGAGAAATTCCAGGAGCAATGAGCTTTAAGAAGAGGGTTGAGAATGGCCTCAAGGTGCAGGAGAAGGATGGGGAATCATGATATATGTCCTAATTGTTGCCTTAGGGCAAATGGTCCTGAGTATAATTGCATTTCAACAGAAATGGGACTTTCAGTTAGATCTGGGACATGAAAGAGAACCTCAATGCTAGCATATCTGCACAAAAAGTCACCTCACCCAGGAACAAAGGTCAAGGATTAGAGACATGGTCCCTTGGATGTCTGGATATAAAACACCAAGGGTATATCTTATAACATGGTTCTCCTTTTTCCAACATGTGTTAGGGAAAGATCTTGAGAATTAAAGTAAATCACAAACCCTCCCCATGGCATCCTCTTCTAACTACTCATAAACTAAGTCCTTGCCTGGATTATTGCATTTAACTTGTATAAAACTTTGTAACAATGATATTATTATCTTCATTTTTTTTTTTAGACTAGTGAAGAAACTCTGAGACTCTTCTAGATTTAGTCAGTTGTTCAAGTTCACAGAAATGGTAAATGTAGAGTCCGACTCCACAGCCAATGCTCTTTTATTTCTTTTTTTTTTTTTAAGATTTTATTTATTTATTTATTTATTTGACAGAGAGAGTGAGAGATCACAAGTAAGCAGAGAGGCAGGCAGAGAGAAAGAAGGGAGAAGCAGGCTCCCTGCTGAGCAGAGAGCCCGATGTGGGGCTCGATCCCAGGACCCTGAGATCATGACCTGAGCCGAAGGCAGAGGCTTAACCCACTGAGCCACCCAGGCGCCCCACCAATGCTCTTTCCACTCATGTCTGAGTCATCTTTGCTTCAACCGCTTAATCCCCATAGCCTAGAAACGGTGGATCAATACGATGACTTTGATATAAGAAGGAAGTGATATGCCATTCCACATATGTTTTCCATTTCTGAACATATGTAAGCATATAAGACAGTGTGGGCCAACATACTGGGCAAGTCAGGGTATGCCTGGGCGACCCACACTACTGTCTAGGAGCAGATATCTAATCACTTGGGAAAGGTGGTTCTCTTGGCTCACAGAACCACCTAAGTAAGTCTGAAGAAGCCTGCTTACTTAATAATGCCCTTGTGCTCTGGGTCTATTAATTCACTTCCCCCAGCTGATCAGTTTCCTCCTCTAAGAGATTAATTTCTTTACCTTGGCACATGAAAGGATCAAGACTCATAACATAGAGATAGTTCTTTTTCCTTCAACCTCAAAGGTATATTTGAGGATTGATGAGATGATGCTTTTAATTGCATTTTGAACTCTTTGGTTGAAAGGCACTTTATAAATAACAGATACTTGCTTTTTTTGTGGAGGTCCATCCATCACTTCCAAGTGGAAAAGCATTCTAGATGCCCTTTGGGTAGCACGACAGCCTCCTTTTTAACTCTGGGAGAGTTCATCTGGGTCAACATCAGGAACAAGACCAGAGCTGAGCTTAGAGAGTTTCACTAGTTCCTTTTCTTTAGTGTCTTATATTTGCTTTGAAACTTACAAAGTGTTCTGTGGGGAGAGAGACATTGTAAGAACCTCTGAAATGCCCTCCTGCTTGAGTGTGCTCACATCGATTTTCTCTTGCCTCTGGCTCTAATACATAGTATTCATTCTTTGACTGTTCATTAGATCCGTGGTCTCATTTTTTAGTGTCAACAAAGCAATAAAGAAAATGTTGGGTTTTTTTCTTTTATTCTAGGACTCAAAACAAAATGTAAAATATACCTCTGGCATTAATTTTGCTCAGATGAATGTTGTTACAGTATTCCTATTAGCATGTCCATGTGCTTGACAACATTTCAGATGGTATTTATAGGCTACCTTTAAAAAAGCATTTTCTGCCAGCCTGGTGCAAATTGCCAGAACCTTTAAGACACTCTTCCTCAACTTAGCAGCAGTATATCATCATTATCTGTGGCGGGACCAAGAAATCGCATCTGTCAATGCCTGAATTGCTCTTTTACTTTCAGTGGTTTTAGAAACCCACTTTGTTTTGGAAATGGGGTTAGCTAAGTATATTTTAGAAGACTCAGAAATATAAAAAGCAACAGCTAGGAGATTTAGGGGATATTTAAGATGTTTCATTTTCTATGGCTCGTTGATCTTTAGAAGATAATCTTTGTGGGACCAGATGGAATATGGTCATGTTTTGAATGGAGGCCTGATAAAATTCTGGGGTCATAGGAGTACACCCTGGAATCTGTGTGCTTCCCTTAGATCATTAGGAAAGAACTGACCCACGTTAATAATAGTTTTTAAAACATGAATGTTTTTCATATCCCAGGTTTTGTATATATTCTACCTCCTATTTTCCTATACAGGTCCTACAGTGGATTGGGAAATGGGGAAACTGAGGCCAGGTCGCTTGCATAAGATCACACAGCTGCTAAATGCTAATGTTAGAACTCAAAGCCAAATTTGTCTCCAAAGCCCATGGTCTTAACTCCTGTGCTGTATTGATTATGGCTTAAGGAAAATAAGTATGGTAGCTAAGGAATAGGATCTGTGCTTGGGCCAATAGATAATGATAATGAAGGTCTCATAAAAGTCATTTTCTGTGCTATACAGAAGTTCTTTATATCAGTCCATTTTTCAATTTAAAAAATATTAATTCCAAAAAAATATATTAATTCCTTTGGATGAATTGCAACTTTACTCCTTTGGGACCCCAAAGAGAGACTGATGAATTGGGAGACTGTTGGAGAGTCAACTTGCTTTTCTTTGTTTCCCTTACTCTGTTTTCCTTTTTTTTAATTCTAAGTGGATTTGCTCAAATGTAGAAAACATGAGGTATTTCTGAATAGAGGTCGGAGCTCTGTGTGAACCAGTTGGGCCTTAATAATTTCACCTCAGAGTATTCTACTCTTCACAATATTATAATTTAACAGCGCAAGTTACAAGTGTCTCCGAGAGTCGAAATACTTGGTAATAGAAACACTGATACAAATACAAATGAATATGGGAGGCTGGTGGCATGAAAAAACTCAATTTCTGATTTAAAAAAATGCGCACACGCGCGCGCGCGCGCACACACACACACACTTTTAAATAGAATAAGATAACTAGTTCATTTTTTGGGGGTTTTTTTGTTTGTTTGTTTGTTTTTCCCCAAAATTCAGTCTATATAGGTGAGTGTCGGATCCATATAAGTTATTTAGGAAACATCTATTTGAAGATCTCATGGTGCAATTTATAGATTTCTCAGTATGTTTGAGAAGCGCAGTCATTACATTTTGGTCTCATTAGTCACGTACATATGCCTCTTTCTAGTGACATTATGACATTACTATCCATAAGGCCATTCTCTCTTGAGGATGTCATCACTTTCTGTTGAAGAATTGATTTCACTCTTTGTTCAAGTTCTCATACTGGTTGCTATATGAAATGTACAACTGGATGTCATTAAGGATTTAATACGAATGTATATGAATTTGGCAAGGTTTGCTCAGATTTCAGGGTAGTCCCTGTGTATGAATTCTTATGTTTAGAAGGCTGTTTACTCGTCAGTCAGTCTAACAAAATGGGGCTTGGGGCAAATGAACTCATTCTCATGCACATGTTTCTAAAACAGGTCTTACTAATGTTTGAGATAAATTAAAATAAAAACCAACAAGAACATGAAAAGAGACTAAGAACAATGTTAATGTGGCGATTTAAACCAATGTGGTTTTCCAAAGGACCTTCCATCTTTCACAACTTTTAACAGTATGCAAGATCACTATCTTTAGTGCCAGACACTATCAATCTGGTGTGGAAGACTTAAAATTTTTTTCTAAATGTCTCTAAAGCTGAGATGGAGAAGAATGACTCTCTCTCTCTTTCCCTTTCCAATGGGTCTAAGGTGGAACTATGGCTATGCTGTCCTTCCAACATATCACTTACTGCTTACCCAACATACTTTCCTCTTTTTCTAGCCTGTACCATGCCTCAAAATGATTTTCTGTGGAGCATTAGGTTTGGAAGAGAGTGTATGGGGAGGGGATGTTTAGGAGGACAGAGAGCCCCTAAGTATCCCAAGGAAGTAAATCATTGCATCTTCTTATTTAGTCAATTTAGTGTACCTAGAACTCCGAGAGTTGAGCATTTTGGATACTTCTGATTTTGCCTGCACGTTTCTAAGCATATTTAGTTTTATGTCTGCTACTGACTTCACTAATCCATTCCACAGTGAGTGAAGTGAAGGTTATCACTATGTTTAATATTGCAGCCGACAACAGTTACAGAAAACCCAAAGTAATAGAATATATTTAAGGTGAATCTGGCACAACCCATTTGCCATTTTTCAGCATAATACTTTGTTGTAACTAAAAATTCAGAGGGGTCAAAGCTTATGAAGATGGATGATATCCCTTGTGTTATCTGTCTTCTTTTGGGTAGGATTAAGAGTACAGGATATAGGTTCTTTTCAGAAAAGTGCATGCTCCTTTTCTGTGAAGACATGTGAGAATTTACCCAACTTTATTTTGGATTAATCAAGTTCTGAATCCCCAGATCTACCCAGGAGGATCATTATAATAATCTCTAATTGGCAAATATATTAACAGATAAAATTAACTTCTTTCACCATGAGCTTCTTGAAACACCAAGAGATTGCCTTTGTTTTTTTCTCCTTACCTATACCTTCTCCTCCCCCTTTTTTCCTATGAGAAGTAATATACTCCATTTATTGTCGTTTATCCTTCGATATGTTAATATATTTTATCTCAGCCACATAAGATCCCATGATTAGGCTGGAAACAGATCCATCGTTGTGTCTTTCATGAGCTTTGTTTTTGTTGTTGCTGTTTTTATTTTTAGGTTTTTTTTTTTTTTATTCCTTCAGAATAAGAATGAGTCAGATTCTTAAAATCATTTGTTCATAGCAGAAATGAATGGGGAATCTTGGAAACATCTCCCAGCATGGCCACCCGTTTCCCATGTTGCACCTCATGGAAAGCAGGTACCAGTTTAGCCACATGTGGAATCTTCTTTGTCAAGAATAACTCCTGTAGGAAGGTGGCCCTAAGATGGAAATGTCATGGTCACCTTTGACTCATGTGGCTCTTCACATTCTTTCTGGCTTTAAGACTTCTTTGTAAATGATTTCCAAGATACCTGTTTTGAGATTTTAGTTTCTTTTTTTTTTAAATTTTATTGTTTATTATATCTTTTCAGCATAACAGTATTCATTGTTTTTGCACCACACCCAGTGCTCCATGCAATCCGTGCCCTCCTTAATACCCACCACCTGGCTCCTTCAACCTCCCACCCCCGGCCCCTTCAAAACCCTCAGGTTGTTTTTCAGAGTCCATAGTCTCTCATGGTTCACCTCCCCTTCCAATTTCCCCCAACTCCCTTCTCCTCTCCATCTCCCCATGTCCTCCATGTTATTTCTTATGCTCCACAAATGAGGATTACGCCTCCATCAGAAAGGATGAATACCCAACTTTTGTAGCAACATGGTTTCATTTTTAATGTTGGCAATTTGAAATGGGATTCCCTAAGTTCCAATATATGGCTATGAGTGAAAAGTCATGAATTAGAATTTGCTAGTTTTTGCTTGATTGCTGTGAGGTTGGTTGATGAGAGAGAACAGTTCCCAAAGCATAGCTTCATTATTTTGTGATTTGAAGCATATTCATTAGGGGTATATCTCCACAATAACACCTCCAAATCTATCCTAATTAGACAAACCATCCAGAGGTGGTAACAACAGTTACAAAAGGAATAAGGGGGCATAGTAGCAGTTAAAAGCATTATGTTTGAGGCTTGAAACTAATTAGGTATTTCATGCTTGGAGGATGTTATCCCAAACAGGCTTTATGAATAGATACTTGTTCAGAAAGGACTTCTCATAAAAAGGTAAGAGAGAGAGACTAGATAAACATATAAAGCTTGCATCTATTAGTAGTAATAAAAAGTAGGGGCTTAAAAGTTTTCTACTATTCTATCTCTATATTTATAGCCGCTTTGATTTACAAATATTTACTTTGGGTTTTCTTTTTTTTTTTAAGTGTAGAAGAAGTCTGGGCAGAGGAATAGAAATGTAAAGAACCATCCAAAAAACCCCATCTATTTAACATAGCTGGTAGGATGCCAGAGTCTCCTTTATGGAGTAAGAAGTCTCCCTTGGCCATTCAAAGCTTAAATTGTCTTTTTCCCTCCACCAGAAGGTAGAGCAGTTGAAAACACTTGAGAGAAGAATAATGAAGTAGATAACCCCATGCTTCTGATATGGTACATCACCATGAAAGAAGATCATGTGGGACTAAGACCACCCCCGGGAGCCCCTATCATAGATGAAGCTGGTCTGGCAGGTAAATGACTCGCAGACCAAGAAAATCCTTGTGCCTCCATTGACCCAGTGAAGGTGTGGTTGGAGTCAGACGTGGTGGGAGAAGAGTGAAGGTAAACCCGTTTTTATAAATGGCCAAAAAGCTCTTACTGTTTCCCATCCTATGCCACATTTCCAAAACGTGGTGGAACACAGCATAGCTAGGACTCACCTGACCTCAAGCCTGTCAACCAAGGGCAGAGTGACTTCAACTCCACCTCTACTAAAGATAAATTGACATCTATCTCTAAAAACTTCATAAACCAAAAACCTAGGATGTTTTTTAATGACATATTGACTTTTCAGATTGTTTTTTAAGCTGTTTTTTAAACTTTAAAGGCAACACTGATAATGAACGCTTCCAAATGGTAAAACAGAAAATCCCCTTCAAATATAACCGGCCCGTAGAGGAGTGGCTGCAGGAAAAAGGTAACCGTCGTTAAAACTTTCATTTTAAAATCATTTGATTCTAAACCCTCATTTTTAAAGCCTGCAAATAAATGTTCCTTAAATGATAATCGCCTGCTGCATAAATGACTGTTTTAATTTTCATTATAATTTGTGTCAGCTTCCACCTGCCATATGTTGATAAATCATGCTATAATACATTGCCATTAAAATACAGTTAAAGGGACTAACATCTAGCTTGCTATCAGCATGACAACCACAAACAAGAAATTCTAGGAACCTCTAAAAAAGAAATGTATTATGGCAATTTAACCACTGCATGACATTATTTGTTAATTTGTTTTAAATTACCTCTTATACCAAAGCTTTCTAAAGAAATTTCAAAAGGACTCTTTAAACTTCCATCTTGAGGCTGTTTTGGCTTTACCTCTCTAGCGTGGATAACAAAAAGAATCATCAGATCAACTCTTGTAACTTAAACTGCTTAAGACAAATGTTATAAGGGGAGCAGTGTTTTCCAACATTTGCTTTAAAATGAAGAAAGAATGAGAAAGATGAATTTTGCCTTTAGATTCAAACTTCAGAGGCAAAAGTGTTTCATAAGAGGTTAATTGTGTCCTAGTTGCTGGCTGAAACTAAAAAAAAAAAAAAAAAAGCAAAGCTATTTTACATTTGGTTGTGTAATACCCTTATGTGTTTGATATTTATGCAACAAAAGTGCAAGTGGCTAAGACAATGAGTTGGAAAAGAAAGGCTCATGAAAGGCAAAACAGCAGTTCTGATTTGCTGAAGAAAACAACCACTTTGTTAATAAAAGAGGGCAGCGGTTATACCCGATGTTAGAATTTTCTGTGTGGCTTCAGTTCGCTAGGGTCTTTCAATGGAGAAAATTCTCTGTTTCTGGAAGCTCTTTATTCCCTTCTTTCCTGAGCCAGTACAAGCTACTCTTGTCTCAAGACATTCAGCGAGTTCCTAAAATTCGTAGAGATTTGACTGAGTTATACATAAAAACTAATTGAATATATTAATATGCAACTTAAGCAAACTTAATTACAGTTTTAAGTTGGGTAACAACATTTAGACCCTTAAACACGGAAAATCCTCACTGAGTCTTAACTGTTTGCCCTGTTTTTAACGTATGTGGTCTAATTAAAAATAAATTAAGAATAACTCTAAAAAGCAAATAATTTTGTTCAGTAATCACCAGCTCATAAAGTCCCTTTAACACTAAAGACTATGATTGCCTCACTTTTTAAAAAGGAGAAGAAAACTAGATGCATGTCTGACTCTCATGTGTCTGAGAGAATTTTTTTTCTTTCAATTTTATGTTAATAATATTTTCTTTTACTCCATCGCCTTTTTGAAGTCTAAGTTTAAGAGCATGCCAGGCGTTTTCATTTGTATCAACCATTATAAAGTTATGAGTAGGCTTTTAGTTTTCCTTCTGATAGCACTGTTATCAATTGGCTTCCATATAGAAGGACGCTTTCAAGTAGACAACAAATCGAGGGGGAGGGGTGGGTCGGGGGGTATGGAGGGTGGCTTGCTAGTTTCTTAACAAGATATGTATGTATTTATGTATGCGTATAATATTGAAAATTGTTATTTCCAAACTTGGAGGTTCTCTCTTCTGCATTACTGTAACTTAAGTTACTTAAAAAAAGAAATACTTTGGTGAGTAACATCTATTCATTCTATTGCTTTACCCCTTCCTCTGTCTAGCAAACCTTCCCCTCAAAAGGAGTAGAAAATAGATACCAAAAGACCTTGTAAAGACAAGTTAAAAAAGGGTAAAGATGGAAGGATGAATAGGCAGACATATCAGGAAGCACTTGGAATGCCTCCTTGGAGTTATTTTTGTCGTTGGAGAAGAGATCTGGGTCACAGCATTCTGAGTCTGTTTTCTGGCTCTGTCTACTATTGACTGATGCTTTCTGACCTTAGACAATCCACTTAACCTCTTTATATCTCAGATTTCCCATCGGAGGAGAGGAGAAATAATACTGCCTATTCCCCAAGGGTGTTCTGAGGTTTAATTAATTAGTCTTTGTGCAACACTGACTGGAGACGTGCAAAGATTTAATTTAAGCAGTGTCTGAACCTGATATCCAAATGAAGTAAAAGTAATGACTTCCAAGAAGGTGGGCACCCAAAACGAAACAGAAAGTAGCCTGCTACAGACCCTCTCCTAGTATAACCAAATCAAGCATTATGGATGATAGAACGATTCTTAGATTGGGATATTGATATAGATATCATAGTTGCTTATTATAAAAAAAGATTGATCATAATGCATGACAATAATGAGGTCTGACATTGATTTTGAGAAATCTTGGGCAAATGATAAAACTTACTCCAGTCTGTCCCTTATTATAACCCTTCAGAGGGAAAGGGTAGTGATGACCAGTTCTCAGTTATTCATTTACTCCTGCTTCTCTGATAGAGCTAAATTGATCAGAGGAAGAGCTGGCAGAGACTGAGAAAGTTTCTCAGTTTCCCACTAGAAACAGAAAAAAAAAAAAAATAGAAATAGAGTTTCCCACTATTACTTTAGTGGCTGCCAGCTTTACTCTTAAGCTACCTAATCCAAGGTACAGAGGGCTAGGAAAGATTCCTGAAATAGAAGAAAAATAGATCTAGCCACAAATAGACCTTGAAACAGAGAAGCAAACAAATCGCCATACACTTCCTATAGCATCATGGAAAATTGAAGCATAGACAACTTCCTTCCCTGTTTCACCCCACCAGTTTCTTGTTCTCAAGAAATCATTAGATCTCTCTTGGAATGCAGCAATAATCAGGCGTGGAGCAGTGGCTTTGTCCTGCAGCCCAGGAAACATGTCTTGCCCTTCTCCATGCTTGGGGTAGTCTTGAACAAGCAAAGACCATTTTATGCAGTGCACTGTGGCACCTGGAATGAAGGAGATCCATCATTTCTAGCCAGTGTAATTCAAACTTAGCATTTCAATTCTCCCTGATTCACTTTTTTATTTGTAATAACTGGCAGAATAATATCACTAGGAAAATAAGATGAAGACCATTACAGATGTGAAGTACTTTCAGAAATATGAGAAATATAAAATATCTTACCTACAACTAGCTATCCCCATTCACTGATCATCAGTGCTAGAGCATATACCAAAAAGGAGATGAATAAATATTATGGTTGGCCAACAGTTATGTGAACAGAAGGGATAGCTTGACATTGGGGCTATTAGGTATAAGCTGCTGGACTGAGTCCTAGAGATACCCTTCTAGGAAGCTCCTTCTTTATTTAAGTGGCCTGCAGAAGTCTGTGCAAGGTTGAGGGTGTATTATTCTCTCCTTCTATCATGACATTTCTTTTGCAGTAAACTTAGTCCCCCTAGGAAAAAAAAAAAAAAAAAATGGTTGTCAAAGAAATAGAAGTAAAGAGTGTTGAGCTCCAGGCCATTATCCAGTGTTATTGTGCATTGAACATTTTGCTGCATCTTATGTGAGAAATGAGAGGCCAACAGACTGGCGATGATGCATATGTTCAGGGCAGTGAAGGAATTGTTGAGAAAATAATGGAAATCTATTAGATCTATTTTGATTGTTCCCTTAGGAGCTGGACAATTCTGTTATCAAATCCAACAGATTCCATTTCCATGCTCCAAATATTTTTATAGAGTGCAGATCATTTTCATTATAACAAAACTCTCTTTGGCCGGTTCTCCATACTACAGTGTTTGAAGCTTCCAAAAACGTATTATTCATACATCATTCTTGACTAATATGCCCTTAAGACTTACCCCATAAGCAGAACTGACTCTTGTATAAAGAATTCTTTCTGAGCAGATACATTTCCCTTCTCTGATTCTTCCATTTCACCTATTAATGTACATTCAGAAGGCATTCCACATTATACACTGGAAACTCAAGGATAGCTAATCATTGTAGAGATTTAAAGACCTGTAATGGTGGTAGAGGTTAAGAGCCCAAACATCACTGTATGCCTCTATTCATATTGGAGATTGTGGGGGCAAAAAACCTTAACCTTTTAAAAATAGACTACCTTTTAATAAGCAGGCTGGAGTAACAAAACATGGCAGCCATTTATTGCTAAAATAATTCAAGTGATTAAATTAAAAATGCGTGGCATATTGTTTGATTACTGACTTAAGTGAAGAAAAATTCAAAAAGGATATATTTAATTCCATTAATAAGTTTCTCCCCCATCTCCATATGGAAAACCAGAAGGAAATAATCTGAAGAAATAATAGCATAGAATGTCTTAGCCTTAGAAAGCTGTTCGGGTTTTTCTGGGAAAGATCTAGCACTTAAGAGAAGCTTTTTTAAGTAGGGGTAGTTGGGAGGAAGATAAATTGAGTTGCACTATTCTAAACTCTGTTCTGTCATGATTTCATTCTGATAGTTTTCTATTCACAGACACACAAATGGTTCCCCAAATGGGGACTCCAAATAAGTTAACTACTGATAGTTTTCAACACATTAACATGCCTATTGTTTTAAGGAATTTTATGTGTTGCTTTTTCATGAAAACCCATCTCCTTTTTTAAAATTCCCTGATTTGGAATGACATTGTTTTTTTCTTTCCGCCACCCCAGAAAGATTATTAGTGCTTGTTTATTTCCCATGTTTTAGGGAGAGATATAGTTGTATGGCCATCATCTCATCCCTCCCCCACACTAAAAGAGGTAGGAAATTATCTGTCATGATGTTTATTAAACAAGTATAGATAGAATTTATGCATTACAAAGATTTCTAGGAAAGGAGGTATTTGGTGGGTAAACTTCATTTCTACACAGATGTGATGAATCCAGGTCTTTTAATTGGAATTTCATTTAATTTAAGTTAATTATCAGACCTATTTTTAAAGTTTAATACTCTGAGTTACCTTACCAAGTATTTGTTTGCCATATAAAATTCTATTTAATGGCCATTATGTGCCTTTGTAGGCTGAAAATTAGTACAGTAGGTATTTAGGCTTTATTGCGGTCATTATCTGATTTAGGGGTTCCTTCTGTCATCCACAACTGCATATCCAAGAAGACTGAAGTACCTGCAGATCATTGGACCAAGATTTCTCTTTCCTCACAATAATGAAATAGAGACTCAATTATTCAGCTTATCTAGGATATTAAGCTAGACAGTGGAAGAGATAAAACATAGTGGAATGTTACTTGCTAATGTCTATTGAATTTTTGTTATCCAGTTTTCTCCCCTTCATTTGCTCAAGGAAGCCTGTTTTGATGCCTGGTCCATTCAGACCAGGTAAGGCAAAGAAAGATAACATATGGGAATAATAATGTTTCCTCCACCCAACCCACTAGGCCGGCAGTTAACCATCTTCAACACCCAGGCGCAAATAGCCATCGGTGGAAAAGACAAAGGACGTCTCTTCCAAGGCCAGCTCTCTGGGCTCTATTATGATGGTTTGAAAGTACTGAACATGGCAGCTGAGAACAACCCCAATATTAAAATCAATGGAAGTGTCCGGCTGGTGGGAGAAGTCCCGTCAATCTTGGGAACAACACAGACAACCTCCATGCCACCAGAAATGTCTACCACTGTCATGGAAACCACCACTACAATGGCTACTACCACAACCCGCAAAAATCGCTCTACAGCAAGCATTCAGGTAAGCCTTTCGCCAATTCCTAATTGATTCTGCTTTTTTGTCTTTGAAACATTACTATAAGGTCAGTGTTGCTATGTTGCTCAAGAGTCTGAATTACTATGTTTGTAGGAAGGATGCCTACTGATGCTCATAGCAATAAGATCTTAGAGTAGAGAAAGACAAATTCACCACTCAAGAAGTTATAAAAGTTTTGCGTGCACTCATGGGTTATTATTCCTATCATATTTATGGCTGAAACAGTAAAGCTGTTATTCAAAATGAGCAATGGCTAACACTTTCAGTATGAAATACTCCTCCTTTTCATTTCATTACTTTCTTTTTTTTCAATAGTAAAAAGGGAAAGGGGGCAAAGGAAAATTTGTTATCATAGGAGAGACTATATTGTAGTTCAGCTCTATTCACAACCTCGCAGTGACTTTGCTGAAATGTGAATTGTTCCGTTTTGAGGCCAATGGGCAGCATTAAAAAAGGCGCAATTGAATCTAGAGGTTCAACTAATGCTTATAAAATGCAGTCTTGTTTTATTATTGTTGATCAATCACTTGTTATTTTTTGTCTATTTCATTTCTTTTATATTTGACTGAGGTCCTATATTGCATTAGAAATTATGAAGGTCTGAGTTTAGCTATGTAGCAAGTCCTTAGTTTTGTGGTAATGGTTTGGTTTTTTTCACTTAAAAGTAATTATACCCAAGCTAAGACTTAATGCTTTGCTGACTCCCTTGGCATTTCATAAATCTGGTTAGTAGGGGATGGGAGGTTAATCGAGTTATTAGCCTTAAATGCTGTGGCATAAAATAAGACATTCCAATTGCTTGTGGGGAAATTACCCCGAGCCTAGTTAGTGTTTATAGAAGATTCTGTAGATCAGTACTTGTCCCTTCTGTTTCTTAGTTTTAAGAAAACTAAGTCCCTCTCCAGGGACTCAGTTGAGTCTTTGACATCACCCTCCCATTGATTTCAGTGGGCATTGTAAACGTAAAGTCAATAATCAATTAAGACCCCTATGTGTTCTCATTCTTCTGCATTAAGTTTATGGGAGCTAAGTAGAGGTAAAAATGTTGTCTTCCTTTTCCCTTTACTTTGAGCAGAAGTTGCCCTGACAGCTCCTTACGCGATTCCACGGGAACAATTTGAGGCTGTATGCACTGATGATGTTATCAGGCCAATTTTATGTGTTTTAGAAAGGCTACTAAGAACCGGGTTAGCATAACAGTCATATAGTTGTATGCGCTGTTACGTGTATACCTACGTACATGCTCAAAAAAGAAATAGCTTCTTCTCTACTGATATTAAAGCAATAACTCCTGACACTTCACTCTACTCACGGAAAAGAAGATAAAAGGCAATATATATTTCTATTATGACTCTCTATAGCTCAAGAGCGGATCTGTTTAAGGTTGGTGAAAGGATAGTTCTGTCTGCCCAGGTCCTGGCAGACGTGTTCTGTTTCTGTCGCAATATGTTCTGCTAACTCTATGGGAAGCAGAGGAACAAATGGCTTTTTCTTCATAGGAGTGGCTGGTCCTGTAGTCTTTTTCGAGGCCAAATTTCTACTGACCTCAGGAGGATTTAATGTTACATAGGGATTCAGGGACTAAGCCATGACAATTACCGGTTTTTGGCTTTTCCTCCTGTAGCAAATATGCAAATAGGCTTACCCAACACTGGATGAGTCTTTCTAAGAACTAAGAAAGCCAGAACTTCCACAGGAGAGCAAGGTACAAGGCACAAAAGTCTTGCAAGTGATTATGACTCCAGACATCGTAGAATCTGTTGTCATTTTGGAAGATGTGGACAGCTGGAGCATGCCCTCTCTAACAGCCTCCTGTTAGAGTTTCTTTCCCTGAGTCCAGTGATAACTGGATTTCATCTACATATCTTTCGTGTTGCTTCTACCATGGCTATAAAGAGAAGTTATAAATCTGTGCCATACTTGTTCTTAAGGATGTGTAAATGCAAACTCTTAGAGAAAAGACAACAGTCTAGCAAAATTGGGATGAGGGATCAAAAAGATCCATATTCTTTGTAAAGATTAGCTAGAGGAAATTACTTTATGCCAAGGATTTTGGACTTTTTTGTCCTTGCCAACTAGCCATAAGAACTTTGCCCTGGCACATATTCTGATGAGCACTGGTATTATATAGAAGTGAAGAATCACTAAATTCTACTCCTGAAACTAATATTACACTGCATGTTAACTAACTAGGGCCTAAATAAAAACTTAAAAGTATAAATCAATCAATGAATCAATCAATCAATCTTTGCCCTGGGCTCCACAAAATCAAAAACTTGAAAGTATGTATAGATAGATAGATAGATAGATAGATAGAACTTTGCCCTGAGCTCCATAAAATCTCAGCAGCCTGCCTTGTCTCCATCCCTTTTCTGATCTCAAGTACAGATTGTATCAAGCCTATATTAGGACTGGGGACCCAAGATTTAGGAAAATTCTCAGGCTCTGATGACTGGGTGAGGAAGTCAGTCTCAGAAGTTCTCATTTGTCCCCTGTAATCCAGCTACCATTCTCAGGTGAAGTGGACTCATAAAAAATTGTAAAAAAGAAGTGGGAAAGGCTGGATTTCACATTTACCCAGCCAATCATGTGTGAAATCTGACAGCATTTTCCAAGTGACACTCTTTGCTTTGAAAGGTGATTCCTTTGCTTTGATAGGCTTGATAGACCAGGTTGTCCTAGTAGACTCTTCCAGGAGAAATAAAATAGGCATAAAAACCTTGGTGTAAAACCATCTGGTTATACAACAATCCACTGGTTTCTTCTTGAAGCACAAAAGGAAACATCTGGTAGTTCGTTTCTGATTGACTTTGGTTTGTGTTGATTTCGGATCAAAGGAAAACTGCAAAGTGTTTTCAGTTCTCCTCTGACCTGTGTGTGAACATAAACTAATAGTTTTTGAGTTGACATGGCTCTCCAATGCTCCAGCCTCCTGTAAGTAATCACTACTTTGATCTTTCTGAGACTCCAGTTTGTTACAGTACTTCTTGTGGATCACATGGACTGTGTTAAATTACTCACAGCCATGGTACCCAAGCATCAGGTGTTTACCCTATATTAAGAAGTGTGTGTCCAAGGGCACCTGGGTGGCTCAGTCATTTAAGCATCTGACTCTTGGGTTTAGCTCATGTCATAATCTCAGGGTCCTGCAATGGAGCCCTGTGTCTTGCTCCCCTCTTAGTGGGGAGTCTGCTTCCCCTTTCTCCTTTCCCTATGCCCCTCCCCCTCCCTGCTTATGCACACTCTCCCTCTAAAATAAATAATTCTTAAAAAAAAGAAGAAGAGTGTGTCTAGGTCCTCCCCTGAATATTAAAAAAAAAAAAAATTGAGAAAACAGGTGAGTACATTGAGAAAGCAGGTGGGTGAGTGGTAGTATTCAAGTAAAGGTAGGTACTCAATAAATATTTATTGAATAGATTTGAAAACAAAATAAGCTTTATAGCATACCTTATCATCATCTAACAACCAGAAGTGGCATGGCGTACAGATGGTTTTCCCTCCAGAATGAGGGACACTTTGGACAATTTTAATTTTTCTTCAGTGGTAAGACTAGAGCAGTGATTGAATGCATATACTTGGAGTTGGGCTGCTTGGCGTTAAAACCTAGATCTTCTTCATGCTAGCTGAGAGACTCTGAGGAAGTCATATATGTTCCAGCTAACAATTGTTATGAAAAAAAAATTCCCCATTACTTAGTGGCTTAAAATTACAACTGTGTCATTGGATCTCACAATTCTGTGGCTCAGAAATTTGGGCAGGGCTCAGCAAGGCAATTCTTCTGCCCCACAGGGATTTGACTGAGGTCACTCAGTGGCTGCTGTGGTCCAGAAAGTCTGGATTATTCACACACCTTGTGTCTTGGTGAGTTAACTAGAAACACTGGATTCAGCTGGATCCATGTACCTATCTCTGTAGCTCCTAGTTCATGGAGGTTCAGAACTCCTAGAGAAAGTTTTTCCAGGTTTTGAAGTTTTAGAGAAAGGAAACACAAACCTCACTTCTTCATGGGAGGATAGCAAGAATTTGTAACTAACCTAAGTCTACCAATTTGTAAAATTGGAGGGAAGGGTACTACTAGGGTACTGCTTATATCATGGGATTGCTATAAGGTTAACTGAGTTAATACATGTAAAATGCTTAAAACAGGTGCATCTTGAGGAGTAGGATTAAATATGTTTTAATCTTATTATTTTATTTTATCCCCAACATTTGGTATGTGAGTCAGTATCCTCTCAAGCAAGGATTTACCCGAGAAAATGGGGTGCTTCTACTGACAGTAGTATCTGTAGTACAGAGCAGGGGCTGGGAGGTTTTGGGGGGATAGAAATTTGAAGGAGGGTCAGGATTGAATTTGGAAGCTGGAATCAGTTATGGCAAATGAAAAGTTTCTAAGTTCTCAGGAATGGATTTCTCTGATAGCTCACTTCCCATCTTTAATTTTTTCTTCCATTTTTAAACCAATATGGAGTTCTGTGGGCCTCAGAGAATATGTCCTGTTATGAAATTTATCTATCCACATGCTTTTAAGTTTGGAAAGAAAAAGAATTCAGGATCCTTGCATCATGGAGCTTGACATGAGCAATCAATAAGAGGTAGTGACCTACAAATGGTGTTGGGGGGGCGGCGAATGAGGGAGTTGTATGGGATGGTTTTGGATGGATCTCATGAATGAGATGGGAATGGATCTGGGCCTTATAAACTGAGTATAATTGGATACATGGGGAAGAGAAATAAATCTCAGGTTGGCTAAATGTCAGAAGTGATACTGTCAAAGTCAGGGACGGTAATTTCCTAGAGAGATGGCCAAGTCCAACTAGAACAAAGAATACATAGGGGAGATCTGTGAGAAGCAAGAGAGCCAGATTCTGAAAGGCTTGGCCCCAGACTCTCCCAGTTGGGAGAAGACTCAGAGAGGAGAACTGCATTGGATCCCCTGTTCATCTTACTCCCAGGGATTGCCCAGCAATTAAGCAGGCACTTCTATTACAACTGACCTCAGTATCGGGATTACTATCGTGATGGAAAAGCTCAATTCAGTCGATGTTCAAATTCCTTGATCCCCATTCAGGAGAGAAAGCAAAAGTGGGAAGTAAATGTCTTTGGTGATTTGCAGTCACCAAGACCAAAATGTTCCTGTGAGGTAGGAAAAGGCCAAGAGGAAAAGAGTTCCTAAAATAATGTGTACTCTCTTACCTTAAGCCTCCAGACTGAGTGATTATCAGTAAAGAAAGAACTCAGTGTGTTCTGAGCAAATCGCCATTTGAAATCCTTTATATGCTATTAGCAGGATACTGATCGTGACCCACTTTCTGTGCTGGGCATTGGTGAAGTCACCTTGACATTGGCTAGAGCTGCTGTTACCAGAAAATCATAATGCTCGGCTAGATTGGAATTATCCTGATAAACAGTAGAAATGAAAGACTTGAGAGTTTCGTGAGAGTTCAGTCTTACCTCAGATTCATAAATTTGGCAGTTGAAGGTGAATGACTTCCAAAAATTCCAGAAGCAAGCCACTTTTCCAGGCTTTGTAACTATACCTATCTGGAAATTCCTCCTTCTGGTCTGCTTTCAGTTTTAGACTGGGCTAGTGAAAAACACTTCAGACTTGAGATTGATTATTGCAAAACAAAGAAAAACACTTGTGATTAAAAAGTGATCCATCGTACAGCATAATCCACGTAGAGTTCTGGTGTGTGGGAGGGAAGAGGGTACCCTCTCAACTTAGAATTCCTAGGCTGGACTCTGGGTTTTTCCAGTTACTTAGCTGTGTATCTCTGGGGAGGTCAATTAGCTTCTCTAAGCCTTGGTTTCTTTCTTTGCAAAATGAATTACTTTTCCATGATTGTGAGTAATAAATACAACTGTGCATAAAAAGAACCTGGGTCATGACCTACCCTTAAGTTTTCACTGAATCCCAGCCACTAGGAAACCATTTCAAACCAAGAGGCTGTCCTAGAATTCACAGATCCTCAAAAAGCTTTGACTTCCTGTGTGACTGGATAAATACGAACCTTAAAAATAAAACTAGCCATTATTTTACGAGCAAACAAGGGTTAATTTGGAGGTAACAGAATTCTAGTTTGGGAGTGAGCTACAGCAAAACCAGAGGCAAGTCTAGAGAACAAAGGAGAGGACATCTCTTTTATAGAGGAAAGGATGGAGTTAGGAAGGGTGTTCTTAACAGTAGGTGTGTTGAAGTAAACTGGGAGTTCAAAGTGTGGTGGCTTTTCATTGGCTAAGTTGTGGCAGTCTCTCCTTGACTGGGCTGTTTGTTACCAGGGGGAGGAGAAAGCCTTTCTTCCTCCTGCTGGAAAAGTAAAGTAGTAGTTATTGTCGTAGAGACTGACAAGGTCCCTTTCTTCCTCTTGGCTCTGCAGTTGACAAAGAGTAACAGGGCATTGCTTCCTTTTTCCATTTTAAACAAAGTCTCCCTCTTTAATTTTCCCAAATACACGAAGAACCATTTTATCTACACCCGCACAACCCTGTGATCACCCAGGATTTCCCCGTGAGGGTCCCAGACTGAACCAGAGGCCTGAACTCATCAATTAGAAGAGATTTCTGTGGGAAACTCTCTCATTTTCTGAAGTAGGATTTGGCTTTCCTGAATGGTTATTACATACAAAGCGTTCTATTAGGGTCAACTGTATGAAATTGCCATTTTTATAGATTGAAATGGTCAAATAGCAGGAATGTCATATTGTTTCAACGAAACTCATGACCCACACATTTACAGCACTTTGTTATCGGTGGCTTTGTGGGACTGGCTAGAGTACCACACTTTCTCAAGGTTCTTTGAATAATCAAACTGTCTTGGATTGGGATATAAGACAAATCTATCTACCTCATCCCCAAAACCATGCTTTAACAGGAGGTCGATCATGTTGTATCAAGAATGATTGTACTTAAGGAATGAACCCCTCTGGGCCCCCTCCACATTTTTCTTGCTGCCACCAGCTTGACAGAAGTGAGACAAGGAGTCCACACAGTTTCTAAGCCCTCACTTTTACCACTAGACAACAGAGCCTCTAGGGGAAGTTTATTTTTAGGATCAGGGCTCAACTAATATTGATTAACAGCCTTACATAATGTGCGGCTCCAGGGCTGGCTCCTTTCCTGCCAAGCCTCGTAACTGGGGAAGGCACTGAAGATTTGTCAGTCTAATTAGACTTTAGCTGCCAGCCAAGAAATATCTTCTGTCTCCTCCTTACTCTCATACAGGTACTTTTTCTTTCCCCCTCTCAGAGAATAATTTGGCAGGGGGGGGGGGCTAATTTTTTCATTAACTAGTAAAACTCCAGTGACATTTTCTCTCAGGAATTACATTATTTTCATGGGAATAAAAAAGAGAGAGAGGGAGAGCTTGGTGAGTTTACCTACCTCCTAAAGAGCTCTATGTTGGTAGTACAAATAGGCCAGGGAAGAGAATATAGTGTCATTTGTTTTGGTCACCTCTTTAATACTTTTAGTGGATGGAATCAGAACTTCCCAAAGCTGAGATTAGTCCTTTAAAGGTTTCTGAGAAGGTCCTCATCTGCAAATGAAGATTAAGTCTGCAACTTGCTACAAATTGTAAGGATGACCCTCTAATTAGATTAGATTATAATATTTATAGGATAAGGGTCTACCAGAACTACAGATAAAGTGCTGGCACTTATTTTGAGCCACTGAACAGCTGGGGGAAAAGTAGGGTTCAGCTCTTGACTACTCACTGTGGAGGTCCCCAATGTTTCTAGTGCTCCAGGTGGTTTTACCAATCACCCGACCTACTACTTGGCCAAGTCTGAAGCCAAAATCCTTCCTCTGTGATGTGTGGATCTCCTCATTGATCTTCGAGGAAGATCTAGAAGAACTGTGTAGCTGGAGGCGTGTGACAGAAAATATGGTCTTCTCCCTGATAAAGGTCTTCTCCTAGATAAAGAAGAGGCGAGAAAGTGTTGTACAGTTGCAGAATTGGATCCTGTCTGTATTTAAAATGTTACTTTCCTCATCCTGGAAATTTTTTTGCATTGATATTGACTCTAAAATATTGCAATAAAATATTATGTATGTTGAATAAATGATTTAGGGGGGCACTCCCTTAAATGTTACACCTTAGATGAGTGCCTGATTAGTGCCAGCCCTGCTTCAGCATACCAAGCCTCTCTGTGTCTTTTCACCGGTCGTTTTCTCTGCCTAAAGCAGTTCTTCCCAGCCATTTGCAAGACTCACTCCCTTAAATTCTCTAAGTTTCCGCTCATGTGGCCCCTTATTGAGAAGCCCTCCTTGACCATCCTATAAAGTAACACTCTCTAGCACCTCCTACATTATTGTCTGCCTTGGCAGCTAGCTCTACCTTACATGGTATTACATATTTATCTGTTTATTGCCTCTCCTTAGTGGTATGTGAGTTCCTGGGTGGGGAGATCTTTGTCTCAGATAGTATCAGAGCTCCAAAGCACAGAGTAAACCCTCAGTTGGTAGTGGTCAAAACACACCCATCTACTGGCACCTTCTCTAGGAGTACACACACTTCTTAACACTTACAGGCTGGATCTTACTACCAAGCACGTTGTACCCCACAGACCAGGGATGAAGCTCACCAGTGGTGATGGTCATTAACAGGGGTTTAGCTTCTCTTTTTTTGTCTGAAGAATAGAGTCCCAGGGACATCTGAGTGGCTCAGTCAGTTATGTGTCTGACACTTGTTTTCAGCTCAGGTCCTGATCTCAGGGTTCAAGACTGAACCCCTTGTCGAGCTCTATGCTGAGGGCAGAACCTACTTAAGATTCTCTCTCCCTCTCCTTCAGTCCCTCTTTACCAAAAAAAAAGAATAAAGAGTCCCAGAAACAACCCCTTGGGTCTGATGGGCAAGATTGTCCTGTTCACTTCTGGTCTTAAATTCTCTTTGTTTAGGGCTTATTTGAAAAGGGTTGCTTCTAGCATTTAGAGTTTCCAGGATACTTGTGGAAATGTAATATCACCCACTTTCCCTCTCCAATTTCTTCTCCTTATTCCTTTTCCAAATTACTTAATTCTTAATTCTCCTAAAACCCATCTTTAAATATTGACAAATAAAGATGATTTTTAATGACCCACTATTTCTATTCATTGGTATGGATAGAGAATTAACTTGAGGCTCATTTACCAGGCCGTATGTTTGAGGGTAGGTTGGTGGGAATCTTCTGTCTGCTTTGTTACCTCTTTGATTTTTTTCTCATGGCTGCGTATGTTAGACGAACCCATTTACTCCCGGTCATGACCCTATGCTTCAGCTGGCTCCATAGTTACCTGTCTTCATAATCTTTTGAGAGAACACTGATGGAAGATACTATGAGAGACCACAACTGTGAAAGCAAGAACAATCTCTGTGTAGTTCATCACTCAACAGTGAGGGCCTGGACCGGCGCCTGCCTCAAAGAGGGGCTTAGTAATGTTTGTTGAAGAAAAGAAAAATGTGTAAAATGAATGAATGCTTACCTGTAGAGGAGGAGGTAGAGAAAGGGGCCAATATTATTCATGTTCAAGGTAGACAGAGACAGCTGTGAGGAGGTGAACTGGTAGGAAGGAAAGAGTGCATCGAAGCGGGCATTGGGAGACTTCAGTCACGGATAGAGAGTGATTAAGACCAAGACTCTAGGGGCGCCTGGGTGGCTCAGTGGGTTGAGCCGCTGCCTTCGGCTCAGGTCATGATCTCGGGATCCTGGGATTGAGTCCCGCGTCAGGCTCTCTGCTCAGCAGGGAGCCTGCTTCCCTTCCTCTGTCTCTCTGCCTGCCTCTCCATCTACTTGTGATTTCTCTCTGTCAAGTAAATAAATAAAATCTTTAAAAAAAAAAAAGACCAAGACTCTAGGCAGACCTTCATTTACCAGTTGTGGGATTTTGACTGTGTTGCTTCACAGAACTTAGTTTCATCATTTGAAATATGGAGATTATAACACCAACTTCATGGGTGGGGTAAGATAGTGAAGTCAAGGGCTTAAATTAGTGTCACTTAATAAAAGGCTGTTGATATTGTTTTAATGGAGATTCTAATCCAGGCCTCCTTAGCATCTACATTTTATTTTTTCTCCTGTTACTAATTAACCATTTGGGCTAGGACACGGCAATTAGCACCCTTAGGTCTCCACTCTTTCCGTGTCTAACAAGTGGAAGGGTAGATGCACGTCTTCTCAACAGTAGCTAGTAAAGTGCCTTGCACATAAAGTGACAGCTGATGGGTGAATAAATGAGCAGAAGGAAGGACAAGGAAAGTTGAGGAGAGAAGAAAAATAAGGAGAAATACTCTAATAAGATCACTGTAAGAACTCTCTACCCATTTCACTGATTGGATAGCTAAGGTTGAGAGAAAGTAATAGAATATTTTTGATAGAATGAAAACTACAAATAATGATGCTTTTCATATCCTCCCTCTTCACTGAAAGTTCAGAAGGGGTTCCGCAGTGACCACCCCTGTGTAGAAAATAAACTATTTAATGTCTCTTGAATTGTCTCAAAAAAAAAAAAAAAAGATTCTAGTTTAAACTGAGATTCAAGAATTGGTTCTATTTTATTCTTTTTAAAATATATCCCTTTATTTCTATTTATATATGGCAAGGAAATGACTTCAAGTAGCAATCATTGCTAGCCAGGCTTCACGTTGGATATTTCCATTCCGTTTCTGACAAGGCGGCAGGAGGGGTGGAATGTGCTTTCATACCTTTCTGGTGCATGTTTGAATGATTGTAAAAATTAGAAACACACTGAAGCTGTTATGACAGCCCTGCCTTTTGAAGCCTTCTAATTAATGCCTTGGGTTGTCTAGAGAGCTAGTTCTGTTAGCTAAATGGAGACTGTAAGGTTCTCCTCGGTTCTCTCATCATACGGGGGGGGAGAGAGGGCTGGGAAAGTCAATGCACACCATATCTGTAGAGGCTAGCAGTTACTGAGAGAATTGCTTGATAGAAATTTGACTGACTTGTGTACATAATGCAGCCTCTCCTATCTCTCCTTCCATCTGGGTTTGCGTGTGAGGGGGTGTAAGTGTGAAGCTAGAAAGGGAGGGAGGGAGAGGCTGCTCATGGGTTTGCATGTGCTAGCTAGAATAGTGCTTCCGAAACACCCAGATCACTAGGGTGACCTTCTTAAGTCACAGATGCTATTTCCATTTTGGAGTGGGACCTAAGATGACGCATTTCCAGCTAGCTCCCAGATGATGTCCTGTTGTAGTATGTGGACTCACTTTGTGGAGCAGGGATCTCGTAGGTGTTTCTAGTTCTAGTTTCTAGTTCCTTGTTGAGGAACAACATCTTTTTAGCTATCTCTCCCAAACAGTCTCCCCAAACTTCATTCAGGGATCTTCAAAAACAGGAACTGCTAACCCAAACCCCTGTGTAAGTGAGAAAATGGGTACCCAGTTGAGGAGTAACAAAGAAAACTGTCTCCCACCAGACAGACCTGATTCCACTATCCCCTCCTTCTGTCCCTTACTCTGCTACATGCCCCCAAAGGCAGATGGAAAAAAAAAAAAGTAAGTAGAATTTAACTTGTCAAAATATTTATCCCCCTTTCTGAGCAGTGACCTCTGATGAAAGCAGAAGGACATGAATGATTTTAATCCGCAGTAACAATGGGGAACCAGTCCTGACCATCTTGAGCAGTATAAATATATAAAATGACAGATTTTTTCTCCTCTGCCTCTCCACTTTCTCCTTCCAGATACTGAGAGAGACACGTATTCATGCATCCACGACTCACACTATAATGCACAATGAAATTTCATCCAGGCTTTATCTCGGAGCTGCTGTTCTGGTGATTAATGCCCCACTGGCTGGGAAGCTAGTCCTCTGAAGTAAGACAAGGAGAAAGAAAGAAATGTGAAATATATCTCTGAGGCCATTCCTCATTATTATTATTATCATTATTAGCTCCTTCCTGCCCTATCTATTCTGCTTGGCAAGAGGGAAGTGGTGACATTTGGAAGCAGATTTCATGGGGGAGAAGTGAGCAAGGGCAAGGTAGAACTACTCACCTTGTGCTAAAGAGAACTGACCTAGATGGGTTTTGTGGTTACCATTTATTTCTGATTTTGTTTGTTTGTTTGTTTTATGATTTTTTGTTGTTTTTATCTTAAAGCCAGCCATAACAGATGCCTCCATCTGTGTCTTCTCTATTTTTCCCTCTAGGCATGTATTTTCGCATGTGTTTTGTCTTTATTGAGTCTCTGTCTACAAGAATCAATAGGATATAACGTATGCAAATGCTATTCCTGACCACTTATGCAAAAGTCCGGACAGGATAATTTCATTGCTGTCTAACTCCCATAATATAATTGCCTCCATATCCTAGCTGATTTCAAGTTTTTGAAAGAATTACTTAAAAAAAAAAAAATAATGCTCTCCATGAAGGTATTGTGTGAGCTACAGTGTCTGATTCTCTTCTGTTTCTCGTTCAAAGAAAAGGTGATTGCTAAGTAATTTCTGGCTCTCTTATTTTGGAGGACTACACAACAGTGATCTTTGTTGGAAAAATGGGACCATAGTAAAAGCATTATCACAACACATGTGTCTACTGATAAAACAGCAAATTCATTAACCTAGACAAAAAGTACGATAATCTGATTCAGAAAATGCTATATTTCTGGAGTTGAGTTTATGAGGAAATGGAATTTATGGCTGCAGTGCCACATGTGACTTCAATGTAGTTGGATTTTGTATTCAGTTAACAAGTGTTTGAGTAAATTAAGTACCTACTATGGGCTGGGTACTATTCTAGGCACTCAGTCTGCAGAAACACAAAACAAAGACCCTCTTTCCTCATAGGGCGTATATTCTATTACACCAACATTGGGCACCTGAAGAGTCCAGGCCAGTCCAAAGAATGAATATATTTCTGCCTTAACAGTCTGGTAGGACTTTCAAGGTATTTCTGAATCTGAGCACATGTTTTAAGTTTCTCCAGAAACTTGAGCACGCTGATCTGTTATTAACAATTACAGAGGCAAGAAACAGCAGCCACCTCTGTTTCTACAGGTCAGCTCTCAGAATAAGGTTTTTAATTTCTACTCAGAAAAGACAAGTGTCGGGACGCCTGGGTGGCTCAGTTGGTTAAGCAGCTGCCTTCGGCTCAGGTCATGATCCCAGCGTCCTGGGATCGAGTCCCACATCGGGCTCCTTGCACTGCAGGGAGCCTGCTTCTCCCTCTGACTCTGCCTTCCACTCTGTCTGCCTGTGCTTGCTCTCTCTCTCTCTCTCTCTTACAAATAAATAAATAAAATCTTAAAAAAAAAAAAAAAGAAAAGACAAGTGTCAAATTTAAGCAATGCCTCTATTTTTTGGCTAACAAGATGGCAATAGTAAAACCATATTACCATAAAATGACTGTGTTTGAAACCTATTTTCATCTCAAAGACTATGTGTGTGATGTTTATTGTAAATATTTTGTTTATTGGCTTGAGATTCTAGTTTTGTGGACTGTTAATATGGGAAGTGTCTCAGAGATTGTCCAATTATTCAACCCACATGACTGAATGAGCTTAAGGTGGGCCAATCTGGTTTCAAGTTCTGTCTTCATCATTACAAGTTGTATATCCAGGGGTAAATTACTTGCCCACCTTTTTAACTCTAAGCAATAAGCATGTATTATTTTGATGGCTTAATTTAATTTTTATCTAAATATTGCATCTAGATAGCTCAAAACCTGACATAGCACCCAGATTTCCATTACTTTAATGCAGAGGTACCATTACATTGGAATTTCATCTGCTAGAGGAATGTCAGCTAATGGTTATCTGCTGACTCTTTCCCTGGAGCTGCCCTTGGCTAAGGAAGCCACCTTGCCTGAAGTCCAGCCCCTTCCAGTGGATGTGCCCATATCCAGTGAGTGGTGCCCAGCTACTTGCCTCCAGTCTACACAGCTATAAAGGGCCTCCTAGCTAGAATGCACTATGTGAGTGTTAATATCAGCTGGAGTCTTTGATGCAAGTTCATTAAAGTTCATCTCCTCTCTCTTTCTAGAATCTGACAGCAGCCTTCCCCAAACTTCCCAAACACAAAACTGGCTCTTAGGGTCTGTTTCCTGAGGAACCCAAGTTAAGGCAGGATCTAGTCAGATGGTAGCTCGATTTATAAGGGTGATCGCTTTGTAAGGTATATAAATGTTGAAATGCTACGTTGTATACCTGAAACTAATATTGTGTGTCAACTATACTTCACCAGAGGGGGGTGGGGGGGTGGCGGCAAAGACAGTATCTAAAGACCTAGAAGAAAATAAGCACGATTCTCATGGATCTCAGTCTGGTTAAGTTCAAGCCCCACATTGGGCATGGAGTCTCCTTTAAAGACACATAAACAAGGGGCACCTGGGTGGCTCAGTGGGTTAAGCCTCTGCCTTCGGCTCAGGTCATGATCTCAGGGTCCTGGGATCGAGCCCCATGTCGGGCTTTCTGCTCAGCGGTGAGCCTGGTTCCCCCCCTCTCTCTGCCTGCCTCTCTGCCTACTTGTGATCTCTCTCTCTGTCAAATAAATAAATAAAATCTTAAAAAAAAAAAAAAAGACACACAAACAAAACCAAAACAAAGAACACAAGCAAACAACACCAGAAGCACAGAAGTCTTTTTCCCCATTCCCTGTGCCTTGTAGTCCTGCTCCACACTGACAACCCTCTTTGATGCTTTTTCAGACATTTCCCTCCATATTTATAATAATATGCTTCTATTTCTTGACTTTTTCAGTTAAACATTAACTAATATCTTCTGACTCTGGAAGAAAAGGATGGCATTTTCTCACCCTCTCCATTTTCCAACTCACACACACTTCCTCACCTTCAATTTCCCAGTAAAATTCTGTCACATTTTGATTGAATCACTGTTCTGAGTTTACATTTTTATGACTTCCATTTATTGAAAAAAATGTAAAATCATACATGCACTCATTTATTCTATAGATAATCCCTGGGAGCTTAGAATATGCCAGGCACTATTCTAGGAACTGAGGGTACAAGCAGTGAAAGAAAGGTAATAAATGTCTGCTCCTGGTATTTCCTTTCTCCCACAACTCTTCATTAATAAATATCCTCATTTTCTCATTAGCTTATTCTCCTATCCACCTATTGGTATTATAGCAAGCAACTATAAAACCTCTCTCCATATAAACACACAGGTAGTGTTTTCATTTTCTTCAGATAAATACATAGCAGTGGAATTGCTGGCTCGTATGATAATTCTGTTTTTAATTTTTTGAGGAACCTCCATACTGTTTTCCAGAGTGGCTGCGCTAATTTATATTCCTGCCAGCAGTGCAGGAGAGTTCCCTTTTCCCCACATCCTCTCCAACACACATTATTTCTTTTCTTGTGGATGCTAGCCATTCTGACAGGTATGAAGTGATAGCTCATTGTGGTTTTGATTTGCATTTCCCTGATCATTAGTGATGTTGAGCATCTTTTCATGTGCCTGTTGGCCACCTGTATATCTTCTTTTGAAAAATATCTTCTTGGATCCTCTGCCCATTTTTCAATGAGATGGTTTATTAGATTGTTTTATATTGGATGTTTTGAGTTCTTTATATATTTTAGATGTTAAGCCCTTATAGAATATATCATCTGCAAATATCTTCTCCAATTCAGTAGGTTGCCTTTTCATTCTGTTGCAGCTTTCCTTGGCTGTGCAAAAGCCTTTTAGTGTGATGTAGTCCCATTTGTTTGTTTATGCTTTTATTGTCCATGCCTGAGGAGGCAGATCCAAAACTATCACAACCTGTGTCAAAGTACTACCTGTTTTCTTCTAGGAGTTTTATGTTTCCAAGTCTTATATTTAAGTCTTTAATACATTGAGCTATTTGGGGGTATAGTATTAAACAAAAGTGGTATAGCAATTCCACTTCTAGGTATTTATCCCAAGAAAACACTCATTTGAGATACCAACTTACTCTTATGTTCATCACAGTGTTACTTAAAGTACTTGAGATGTAGAAGCAACATAAGTGTTCATGAGTAGATGATTGGATAAAGAAAAATATGTGTGTGTGTGTGTGTGTGTGTGTGCGCACATGCCACAGTTTCTTTACATACATACATACATTTATTCAATGGACTATTACTCAGCCATAAAAAAGAATAAGATCTTGACATTTACAATAGCATGGATGGAGCTAGAGGGTTTTATGCAAGGGGATATAAGTCAGAGAAGGACAAATACTGTATGATTTTATTTGTATGTGGAATCTAAAAACAAGAAAAAACAAAATGACCAAATAGAATAAACTCATAGACACAGAGAAAAAAGTGATGGTTGCCTGAAGGGAGGGGTGGGAAGTTGGACAAAATAGGCAGAGGGAATTAAGAGGCACAATGTCCCAGTAATAAAATAAGTAAGACACAGGGATGTAATGTAGCCCAAGGTATGAAGTCAATAATATTGGGATAACTTTGTATGGGGGCAAATGGTAACTGCATTATTATGATGACCATTTTGTAATTTACATAAATGCTCAGTCACTGTGTTATACACTGGAAACTAACAAAATATTGTATGCCAATTATTCTGCATTAACAACAGCAAATAAAGCAATAGCACACTTGTACTCTAGCATTAATACTTTCTCTCTTGGCGATCTCCCTGATCGTCTTCTGTCTCCAGTCTGATATGGCTGGAGCCTCACAGCTATCCTCGGGGAGCATCCTTGCTTCTCACTCTGGGAAATCCCTGGGCTTCCATTTCATGTTAAATCCCAAGTTTTGTCTTTCTTAGTTTACTCATGCTTTCTGAAGGTGTGTCTCTTCCTGTAGCCTCCCAAGAAAGGGTGAGTGAAAAGTACAGTCATTGAGATTCAAAAGAACATCTTATCTGTCCTCATCCCTGAGAGGGACTTGTAGGTTGGGAACCATCTTCACTAATACATTTGAAAGCCTTTGTTCAATGACTTCAGATACCAGTGTTGCAGTTGTTGAGATAACAGTTTGATGTCTGACTCCTAGAATGCACCTGTTCTGTTTTGTGTTATTTTTTCTCTGAATTTCAGCTCATTATCAACAGAGCTCCAGCTAGCACTTACAGCCGAGGTCTTCAGAACGCCCTGCTGCTGCTCCCCTGAGCCTTGTGCACTTGTACCACTGTCGTAACTCACCCGCTAGCTGTCATATGTTGGCACCCTAATTTTGACAGAATTTGTTCAGTTCAGCTCTTACTAAGCATTTACAACACACACACATGCACAATGAACAACTATGATTTCAGAAAAGCATGGCATTTGGAGGGTAACAAATGGTATATGGAGCCTTGAGTGTTTTATATAATAATCATAATAACAAATATGAAATAAATAAATATCATTATGATTATATACTAAAATTTACTATCAATACAAAATTCTGATAAGAATTATCATATTACCAACTCCTCCTGTATACTGAGGCAAAACTTTGAATTCTTTTTGTTTTCCCTTTTGTATATTTTTGTTTTTGTCTCTTTTTTTATTATTAATTATTTTTATGAACATATCATGTATTATTTGCCCCAGGAGTATAGGTCTGTGAATCACCAGGCTTACACACTTCATAGCACTCACCATAGCACATACCCTCCCCAATGTCCATAAACCAACCACCCTTTACACACACCCCCTGCCCCCAGTAATCCTCAGTTTGTTTTGTGAGATTAAAAGTCTCTTAGGGGGGCGCCTGGGTGGCTCAGTGGGTTAAAACCTCTGCCTTCGGCTCAGGTCATGATCTCAGGGTCGTGGGATCGAGCCCCGCATCGGGCTCTCTGTTCAGCGGCGAGCCTGCTTCCTCCTCTCTCTCTGCCTACCTGTGATCTCTATCTGTCAAATAAGTAAATAAAATCTTAAAAAAAAAAAAAAAAAGTCTCTTAGGTCTGTCTCCCTCCCAATCCCATCTTATTTCATTTTTTCCTTCCCTAACCCATAAACCCCCAACTCTGCCTTTCAAATTCCTCATATCAGGGAGATAATATAATTGTCTTTCTCTGATTGACTTATTTTGCTTAGTATAATACCCTCTAGTTCCATGCATGTCATTGCAAATGGCAAGATTTCATTTTGCTTGGTGGCTGCATAGTATTCCATTGTATGTCATATCTCATTTATCCATTCATCTGTTGATGGACATCTAGGTTCTTTCCATAGTTTGGCTATTGTGGACAAACATTCAGGTGTACTTGCCCCCTCGGAACACTACATTTGTATCTTTAGGGTAAATACCCAGTAGTGCAATTTCTGGGTCATAGGGTAGCTCTATTTTCAACCTTTTGAGGGACCTCCATGCTGTTTTCCAGAGTGGTTGCACCAGTTTGCATTCCCACCAAGATTGTAGGAGGGTTCCCCTCTCTCCACATCCTCACCAATATCTGTTTCCTGACATGTTAATTTTAGCCATTCTGACTGGTATGTGAGGAAGTTTCTCACTGTGGTTTTAATTTGTATTTCCCTGGTGCCAAGTGATGTTGAGCACTTTTTCATTTGTCTGTTGGCCATTTGGATGTCTTCTTTGTAGAAAGTCTGTTCTTATCCTCTGCCTATGTCTAGATTGGATTAGTTGTTCTTTGGATCTTGAGTTTGATAAATTCTTTATAGATTTTGGATACCAGCCCTTTACCTAATATATCATTTGTGAATAACATCTCCCATTCTGTCAGTTGTCTTTTGGTTTGTTGAATGTATCCTTTGCTGTGCAAAAGCTTTTGATCTTGATGAAGTCCCAATAGTTCACTTTTTCCTTGTTTCCCTTGCCTTTGGCGATGTTTCTAGGAAGAAGCTGCTGTGGCTGAGGTCAAAGAGGTTGCTGCATGTGTTCTCCTCAAGGATTTTGATGGATTCCTGTCTCACATTGACGTCTTTCTTCCACTGAGTCTACTTTTGTGTGTGGTGTAAGGAAATGGTCCAGTTTCACTCTTCTGCATGTGGCTGTCCAATTTTCCCAACACCACTTGGGAAATGTACCCTTGGGACAAATAATACATATTCTTTTTCCATTGGACATTCTTTACTGCTTTGTTGAAGATTAGTTGACCATACAGTGGAGGGTCCATATCTGGGCGCTCTGTTCTGTTCCACTGATCTATGTGTCTGTGTTTGTGCCAGTACCATACTGTCTTGATGATGACAGCTTTGTAATAGAGCTTGAAGTCTGGAATTGTGATGCCACAAACTGTGGCTTATTTTTCAACATCTCTCTAGCTATTCGGGGTCTTTTCTGGTTCCATATAAATTTTAAGATTATTTGTCCCATTTCTTTGAAAAAAAAAAAAAGATGGTATTTTGATAGGGATTGCTTTAAATATGTAGATTGCTTTAGGTAGCATTCACATTTTCACAATATTTGTTCTCCAATCCACAAGAGAATGTTCCATGTGCACCTGAGAAGAATGTGTATTCTGTTGCTTTGGGATGAAATGTTCTGAATATATCTGTGATGTCCATCTGGTCCAGTGTGTCATTTAAGGCCTTTATTTCCTTATTGATCTTTTGCTTGGATGATCTGTCCATTTCAGTGAGGGGAGTGTTAAAGTCCCCTACTATTATTATATGATTGTTGATGTGTTTCTTGGATTTTGTATTAATTGGTTTATATAGTTGGCTGCTCCCATGTTAGGGGCATAGATATTTAAAATTGTTAGATCTTCTTGTTGGACAGATCCTTTGAGTATGATATAGTGTCCTTCCTCATCTCTTATTATAGTCTTTGGCTTAAAATCTTATTGATCTGATATAAGGATTGCCACCCCAGCTTTCTTCTGATGTCCATTGGCATGGTACATTGTTTTTCACCCCCTCACTTTAAATCTGGAGGTGTCTTCAGGTCTAAAATGAGTTTCTTGTAGGCAAAATATAGATGTTTTTTTTTTTTTTAATCCATTCTGATACCCTGTGTCTTTGATTGGCATTTAGCCCATTTACTTTAATTTATAACTATTGAAAAATGTGAACTTAGTGTCATTGTATTGCCTGCAAGGTGACTGTTACTGTGTATTGTCTCTGTTCTTTTCTGGTCTAATACTTTTAGGCTCTCTCTTTGCTTAGAGGACCTCTTTCAAAATTTCCTGTATGGCTGGTTTGGTGTTTGCAAATTCTTTTAGTTTTTATTTGTCCTGGAAGCTTTTTATCTCTCCTTCTATTTTCAGTGACAGCCTAGCTGGATATAGTATTCTTGACTACATATTTTTTTCATTTAGTGCTCTGAATTTATCATACCAGTTCTTTCTGGCCTTCCAGTCTCTGTGGATAAGCCTTCTGCCAATCTAATATTTCTATTGTTGTATGTTACAGACCTGTCCTGAGCTGCTTTCAGAATTTTTCTCTTTGTCACTAAGACTTGTAATTTTTACTATTAGATGACAGGGTGCAGACCTATTTTTATTGATTTTGAGTGAGGGTTCTCTCTGCCTCCTGGATTTTGATGCTTGTTCTCTTTGCCATATAAGGGAAATTCTCTACCATAATTCACTCCAATATACCTTCTGTCCCCTCTCTCTCTTTCTTCTTCTTCTGGAATCCCAATTATTCTAATATTGTTTCTTTTTATGGTATCACTTATCTCTTGAATTCTCCCATCATGGTCCAGTAGCTGTTTGCCTGTCTTTTGCTCAGCTTCTTTATTCTCCATCATTTGGTCTTCTATATCACTTACTCTCTTCTGCCTGATTTATCCTAGCAGTAAGAGTCTCCATTTTTTATTACACCTCTTTAATAGCTTTTTTGATTTCAACTTGGTTAGATTTTAGTTCTTTTATTTCTCCAGAAAGGGTTTCTCTAATATCTTTCATGCCTTTTTTTGAGCCCAGCTAGTACCTTGAGAATCACTGTTCTGAACTCTAGTTCTGACATATTACCAATGTCCATATTGATTAGGTCCCTAGCCATCAGTACTGCCTCTTGTTCTTTTTTTTTTTTTTTGTGGTGAGTTTTTCTGCCTTGTCATTTTATCCATATAAGAATATATGAATGAGAGAATAAAATACTAAAAGTATAGCAAAGACCCCAGAAAAATATACACTAACCATAACAGAAGAAATCCAAAACTGGTGAGGGTGTAGAAAAGAAAGGGGAAAAAAAGTAATTAAAAAAAAAAAAAGGGAAAAAAAATATATATGCATTAAATTGGTGAATTGACCAGAACCAACTACTTGATTTGGGGTCTATTTTGGTCTCTTAGAAGAAATTACCTCCCAAAATTTTAAAGAAAGAAAATACACACACACACACACACACACACACACACACATACATACACACACACAAAAATAAGGTAAACACGATGAAGGGATGGAATATGACAATAAAAATGAAAATTTAAAAAAACATTCTAAAAAAGAAATTGATAATATAATTTGGTTGGAAAAGAAAAAAAAAAGAGAGAGAGAAAGGAGGGAATGTGCTCAGGCTGGAGACTAGAACAAAGCCATGTGCTAGAGTAGGGTATATTTTGATCTATTAGAAATAATGTTATCCCAAAATTTTGGGGGAAAAAAAACCCTATATGTATACAAAAAATAAGGTTAAATACAATGAGGGATAAAATAGGACTGTAACAATGAAAGTTTAAAAGGGGTTTTTTTGTTGTTGTTGTTTTTGTTTATTTTTTTGTTTTTCTAAGAAATGTTAAACTAGCTTAAAAACATTAAAAGAGGAAAAAGGAAAAGTTAATAAAACAGAATAAGAAATAAAAATAGAATTTAAAAAAACTTTAACTTTGCAAGACTAAAGGATCATGAGGAAAAAGCCATGAATTCTCATCATTGCTTTTCCCCTAGCTCTGGAGTTCTGCTGTTCTCCTTTTTTTCTCATTTATTTATTTTCAGCATAACAGTATCATTATTTTTTCACCACACCCAGTGCTCCATGCAATCTGTGCCCTCTGTAATACCCACCACCTGATACCCCGACCTCCCACCCGCCTGCCACTTCAAACCCCTCAGATTGTTTTTCAGAGTCCATAGTCTCTCATGATTCACCTCCCCTTCCAATTTCCCCCAACCCCCTTCTCTCTAACTCCCCATGTCCTTCATGCTTTTTGTGCTGTTCTCCTTGATCAGTGAGCTTGGTCTTGGCTGAATGTTCTTGCTGATCTTCTATGGGAGGGGTCTGTTGTAGTGATTCCCAAATGTCTTTGCCCGAGGCAGAATTGCACCATCCCTGCCAGGGGTTGGGCTAAGTAATCTGCTTGGGTTTGCTCTCAGAGCTTTTATTCCCTGAACGCTTTCCATGGAGATCTGATGGAAATGAAAATGGTGGCTTCCCAATCTCCAGCCCAGAGGAGCCGAGAGCTCAGGGCCCCACTCCTCAGTGATACCTCAGAGATAAGCAGTCAATCACTCCTGTCTCCCTGGTCTCCAGCAGCTCTCTGAGCTCACCTGGCCTATGACCAAGCATTTCTATCTCTGGTGTGGTGCCTTATTTGGAGTCTCCAAACCCTGCAGATTCCTGCTGCACTGCTTCTCCTGGAGGAGGAAGTAGAGTCTCCCCAGACCTGCCACTTGTAGGGTCCCTGTGTGAAGAGCAGTGGTCCGGCTGTGCCTTGGATCACAGTTTAAGGTAACCCCAAGCTGAGAGCTCACTCCTCAGCTCTGTCTTTGTAGTCAGCTTTCCCTGAGGGCTCTACCACACTCAGACACCCCTGATCTTTCTGTGACCCTGCACAACCTGAGACCACACTGTTTTCACAAGGGCTCCACACCTGCTTAGCCTCTGGAGCGATGTCCCTCAGTGGAGCAGACTTCTAAAAGTTCAGATTTTGTGCTCTGTTGCTCTACTGCTTGCCGGGAGCCGGCCCCTCCCCCTGCAGCCTATCTTCCTGTTGCTTTGGGTTCACTTCTCCACATGTCTTACCTTTCAGAAAGTGGTTGATTTTCTGTTCCTAGAATTGCTGCTCTTCTCTTTATCTCCTGTTGAGTTTGTAGGTGTTTAGAATGGTTTGATACCTATCTAGCTGAACTCCTGGGATCTGATGTCATTTCAGTCTGCTACTCCTCTGCCATCTTGCCTCTCCTTGTTTTTGTATTTTACTTTCACACTAATACTCATTCCCTAGACACCTCAGAGAGAATATGAAAGAATATACATAAATACTTTGGACATTTTGCACCCAGAAATGAGTATAGGCCAGTCTTCTGTTACATGCCAAATGCTTGTATTTTTAAAGAGGGACAAAGATTAGAATTGTCACTTTGGTATTTTTATACTATAAAACATGAGTCAGTGTGTTTGCATGCCATTGAGTCCCATCATACAGTGTTTGGCAATAAAGTCTGTTCTCTTGGTCCTCTGCTTTCATTAGTGTTATCACTATAATATATTGATTAACTTAGAGGTGTTCCAGAATTACCCCCACATATTTTCTGCCCTTCAAGAAGAGTAATACATTCTAAGAGCACAGGGATCCACCAAGACATCTATCTATCTATTTATCTGTATCAGTGAATTAATATTGTAGCCTGTGGCCTTCTAGAAATAGGATTTGATGAAGTAATTACACTAAACATAAGCCAAAGGTTTACATTCACTGGAGGAGAGATTATTGAAGTCCAGAATGAGAAAATCATGAATAGGAGGTTTCAGGGGAAGTTTGAGTGTAGATGGTAAGGATGCTCCCAGGCTGTCTCTACAGGGAATTATTTCTATCAACATTCCAACCAGAAAACAAGGATTGCTGGAGGCTCTGAAGTAAATCAAAATATTTGAAGAAGGAGGAGGATAAATATCAAAATTCACTTCCATAGCCATAATGAAAGTACCATACAGTGTACAGAAAGCACCTATAAAATGTTCTCTTGAGTCTAGTAACTACAGGGAGATTCATGTTTTTTTTTTAAATTTAATTTAATATTATTTGTTGTTATTTTTTTTTAGATTCATGGTTTTCTTTTTTTTAATTTGTGGGATTTGTGGTAAATGTCTAGACCATTCATTTTTGTTATGTTGTGATTAACAATGTGTGCAATAATTAGAGGTTAATATAAATCACGTAAAACAATGCCAATCTTGTCACTGGTAAGAGGGAATATTTGAGATGTGTTTCTCTCTCTCCCCCCAGCCTCATTTTCAGTGGGCTGCATTCTTCTGTTTTCCTCCTCACCACATTAGGCTTTGTAAGAGAGCTTTCCTCTTTCTTCTGTGGTAAACATTTTTCCTATCTCAGAGTCCTTTTTAAATTCAGGAGACATTTTCCTTTGCAATGTACGATGAAAGGTGATTATGTTAGAAAATATCAGAGTTGGCTTTGTCGTGTCTGTTAAATCGTGTTGTGTCCTCAAGAGCTCAAGGAATGAGGTTGAGGGAATGATTTGACAATGGAACAAGGCCTCTGCCTGATCTCTCAGCCTTCCTGAAAACTCCCTGAGGCAAAAGAGATCCAGGTAGTGGGCGGAATTTGTTTTTCCCTTAAAGGATGGTGGTGGAGATTCTGGCAGACCTCTATTTTGGTTTTCACTTGTAAGGCAGAAGTGGCATTTACAAAGGGGGTCTTTATAGTCTGTCTTTGTAGTGTAGAATTTGAATTCAGGATGGTGGTAGCGAATTGAAAAAGGGAAGGTTAAATGCTTCACAGATATTTAATGGCAGCTGGCTACTGTGTAGAAGAATCTAGATAGAGATGGAAGGGTAGGTAAGACAGACGTATGCTGCCTGTCTTCATAGAGTGACATCATGGGAAGAAGGCATAAAACAAACCCATTTCACAAATAAGTATTTCATTACCGTCATGACAGGTATGATGGAGGACAGGATGCTAAGAAAACAGAAAGGGACCTGAGCTTATGTTCTGACCTGGAAGGATTGTCTTGAGGATGCAGTGTAGGAACCATGCTATTTAGGATGAGAAGCTGGGAAGGCCAAAGAGGAGGGCAGGGAAAAGTGTTCTAAGCAAATAGCCTATGGTAAGGCCCTGCTATAGGGATCATACTACATCATGTTTCTCGGGCTGTGGTCTATGATTGGCCTCTAAATTCTAGAAATATATCAGATTTGACCATGTCAAGGGACCCAGTTAATGCCCGTACCTGAAGGGCTAGCAGAAAGCAACTTAGATTTCCCATAAGATGATGCACAATCCCATTTCAATGATACAGTGGTATGGGGCTGGTTGAATGGAAGTTTCCAAAACTGGATTGAGTGTGATGACCAGTGACCAGGTGAAGTTGGCTTTGTATTCCCCAGTTCTGAATACTCTTGACTGCTGCTTCTGTAGCATGCCAGAGGCACAAGTTTTCTAAGTGAAAGAGGCCCAAGTAATTTAAGGTCAAGCCTCAGAGATACATGTGTAAGGATCATTGGAAATACATTAATATGTTTTGTTTATCACAGTTTTGCACAGGACATTGAACTTATTTGCTAATGAGTCACGACTCACATTAAACAGATCGGACATGCTTAATTTTTTTTTTAAGATTTTATTTATTTATTTGACAGAAATGCAGTGAGAGAGGGAACACAAGCAATAGGAGTGAGAGAGGGAGAAGCAGGCTTCCCGTTGCGCAGGGATCCTGATGAGGGGCTCAATCCCAGGACCCTGGAATCATGACCTGAGCCAAAGGCAGGTGGTTTATGACTAAGTCAGCCAGGCGCCTCTCAGATACTCTAATTGTCATGGATGTCCTGTCACTGATGTCATGCAAACTGTCATGTATTGTAATATCAGGAAAACACTTGGTATGTATATGCATCTAGGTTGCTGGACTTTACAGCCATCCTGTTTTTCACTTATTTCCTCATAACACTAATAATAAGAAATCAGTAATTTTGAAACTTCTGATTTTTTTTCCTACTTTCTTATTCCTTGCTTTGCTTTTTCTTCTTGCCTGATAGAAACTGTGGAGTTCAGTGGAAGTCTTCCTGCAGTCTAATTAGCCTCTCTATTTAATTTTATAATACAAATTCTGAACCAGAAGCTGAAGATAATATGCCCAATTCAATTCATATATGTCAATTTCTTTTTAATTGTAATTCTTTTCTCGAGTTCTTCCCACTCTCACTGCCCAGGCACAGCTGAGACTTGGATAATTATAAGACTTGCATGCCTACACTGTCAATTATACCTCCTGCTTTAGGATTAAGTTCATTTATTATTGTTCTGAGTATTAGTAATAATAACGGGCACCTCTCCCAAACCTGGATGAATACTAGTTTTCACAGTCTTTGCTTCCAAAGTTAGCTTGCTTTAAATTTTCACCAAAACGATTCCTTTCTTCTTAAATAGCATGGAGCATTCAGTTTCCTGTGTTGCATTTAAATGTTATCTTATTCAGAAGACAGTGCTGCCTTAGAAGATTCTTCTTGGTATGGGTAGATGGTATATTTCCTTTGGGTAGGATTATCACCAACCAGTGGCTATCAGTGGAGTCTTCTCTTGGTAACAGGACTACAACTTTGAAGAAGTATTTTGAACTGGCAAAGGGCACCTATCAGCTATCCAATCTCTTCCTTAGAAAGGCTCCAAGTCCTAGTCCTCAAAAGCAATTATGGCTTTGACTCCCATGCTAACTCCAGAGGGAGCATTTATTTATTTATTTATTTGCCTTTTTTGTTGGAGATGTCCCCACCACCATCACTAATAGAACAGTCGCACAGTCCCACCAAGTTAAAAATGGTATTGGCCCCTCAGCAACGTTGATTTCTTCAAACTTCCTTCCCAGACTCAAATCTCAATGTATCTTCTCTGTTTAAAACTGCATTTGTGGTGAGATCACTCAGAGATTTTAAGGGGAAAAGATCAGAGAGATGCTTGGTGGGAAGTCAAGGCTTTTATTTTTTTACCTTGCAGTTTACCTTTTTGGCAAATCAGAAGAAAGCAATGCAATTTAATTGAGTGTGTAAAATGTTTGTGTTTTAAGTTATAAGTGTCCCTCAATAATACAGCTTTTGGAAATAATGTTCCGTGGACTTCCTGGAAGATTATCCTGGCTCATCACCAGGTTTAAGGTTCCCAGGCTACTTTTCTTTTCTTGGTTTTGTTTTCTCACCAGGGATCTCTGATGTAATTTCTTAATTGTCCCTATACTTGAATTATAGCCCTTTAGACCATTAAACCTTTGCCTATAAAATGAAGGACTCAGAAACCCAAAGAGTAGACTATCCTTCATGGGCCCGGCCTCTCAACTCACCCATTCAACCAACAGGGATGGAAAGAATAGGATGATTCCTGCCATGGACTGAACACTCTTGTAGAATTTGAGGTTAAAATGGTTGTGATTGTTTATTCTAATTCTTAGGGAGTATATACTTTGGGTGCAGACATGGAGACTGCCAACAAATAAACAAGAGAGTAGAGCAGGCATTGACAAATGCTGCCAAGAGAATAAAGCAGGGAGATGTCCTAGAGGGTTAGTGGTGGATGGGGAGCTACTTTGGGGACAATTTCTCTGAAGAAGAAACAATGACTCTGAAACATGAATGACAAGAAAACACAGGCATGTAAACTCTGGAGGAAAAACATCATGACTAAGGGAGTGGTTATCTGAAGGCCCTTGGTTGAAACACATTGGGAGAGATTGAAAAAGATGAGTAACAGAGATCTGGTATGAGCGAAGGTCTGAGAGGTGGACAGGGACTTAATGATACAGAGCCTATTATACCATGAAAAGGAGTTAGGATTTTATTAAAGTTCATTGGGAAACTATTAAAATGTCTTAAATAGTATAGCGGCATGGTGTGATTTATGCTCTTTAAGGATCACTCTGGCCTCCATGTTAGAAAAGATTGTACAGGAACAAAAGACAAGGCCTAGATACCTATTATGTGACTATTGCAGTAGTTCAGGTAAGAGATGTTAGTGGCTTGAACTAAGACAGAAACCAGATCCCCCCCTCTATGCAATAACCCAGCTCAACGGCCTCATCCTGCGTTGCCCTGAACTCTAAAACTCTGAAACTAAAACCCTTTAAATATTTCAGTTCTCATACTTAAATCCAGTTGTTTTCCTGTTTCACCAAGTTTCCATGAGTCTATAAATTGCCCCTCAGTATTGTCCTCAACTTCTCCCTGATTGTACTCATTCTATATCATTTCAGATGGTTTCTACCCATTACCCAACTGGACTAATGCCTTCAGCCTCACTCAGAAGACTTGTTTTCTTAATCAGCAACTTCCTCATCTCTAACTTGATCATTATCATTTCAACCTCACAATTCAGTTCTTTTCTTCACATCTGTACCATTAGGTTTCTAGTGTGATTTGTTTTTTCCAGAAGAAAATATTCATTAATCATGAGTTCCTTTGAATTCCTCTACCTCTGAGTTTACCCAGATCAGTGCTCACTTGAGGAGAATCCCTTCATCCCTTCGTTCAGATTTTGTGCTCCTCATACTTCCACCGCGGCCTCTCCCCATGCTTTTCGACATCATTTATAACTGCCTGCATTTCCAAGTGGTGCCATTTGTATCATTCCTTCAGCCTGTAAATATATCCAGGGCTTTGCTATCTTGAAAGCAAAACTGAGATGATAAAAAGCAGCCTTCTGTGAATCTGCTTCCTGCCCCTTCCATTTATCCCTCATGCTCAAATTCCCTGAGTTTTATACTTTCACTGATTATACTTTCTAAATATGTAATGGTTATTTATTGCAGAGAAAATCACAGTTGTATAAATTCTAGCCTCACCTTCCAAGTGGAATCATACTTATAAGGCTTTATGGATCTCCAACCCCTCCTCATCTACTAATATTTCTCACATGCACCAACATTCTAGTCATACCCTATTAGAATTTTAGAAATGTTGTTCTTTCTACTTGGGAGCAGGTAGCATGCACCAGAACATGCTTAGCCGCTTATAAAATGAAGATAATAAAGATATCAACATTTCCATAGGGTTATTGAGGAGGAAAATGAGTTTACTTCAAATGCTTAGACTACTGCCTGGTATATAGTAAGTACTCAGTAAATGTTAGCTCCTGTTATCTTTATTGTTCTCTTTTACCCACTTTCATGGCCTGGAAAAGTAGTAACTCCTCAAAACTCGGCTCAAATCCTGCCTCCGTGGTGAGTTACCCGCCTTCTCTGCCACCTTGTCTCATTCAGCTAGCCTAGAGCTGGTGCTCTTGTCCCAGTGCCTCTCGAAGGTTTAGTTGTAGTGATGAACATCGATGCATAATTTATATTGGCACCTCTCCACACTTCTCAGACAAGTAGATTGGGGTAGGGAGTTTAAGGACCTTCACTATGTTTAAAACAAGTCGTGCTTGGGCATGCTGCTTCACCCCACAGCCTCCAGAGACCCCATCTGTGCTGCTACATGGGTCCACATTGACTGATTGGTTAGATTCCTAGTCCATTTCCAAGTCTTCTTTCCCATTGAGATACTTCAAACAGATATAAAGAAGCCATAAATAAGTTACCTAAAGTATAGAGGATCAAACCCATCATACTCTTCTCAATATTATCTGAGTATTTCAACCAAGCATAGAGAAAGAATTCTTCAAAATTTTGTTTATTCTGTGTGCGTGTGTGTGTGTGTGTGTGCGCATACCATGGGATGTTTCTATCTTTAGATAATCAGAATTATATTAAAATAAATAAACGGTAAAAGTAAGGAGATTTTCAATCACGTTTGAAACCCCATTTGGGAAAATATGTATAAGACCTAGGAAACTTAAGAGTTAAAATATTGAGTGAGTTTCACTCTCTATGTTTCTCTATCTGTGATAGTGGAAGCCATAAAAAACAGTATTTATCTGTATATGTGTTCTATACTGATGTGATCTATCTCTCTAATTAGATAGTCAATTATTTTTAAAGAGCTGCAAATAAGCCCT
Source organism: Mustela nigripes (assembly GCF_022355385.1). Classification (NCBI taxonomy): domain Eukaryota; kingdom Metazoa; phylum Chordata; class Mammalia; order Carnivora; family Mustelidae; genus Mustela; species Mustela nigripes. The sequence continues at coordinate 126,118,704 of NC_081569.1, read as the reverse complement.
ATAAGAATGTCATAAATGCATTCCATTTGGAAACATCTTGCAGATAAATTTTATTTTTATTCTTCTTACATCCTCCTGCAGCCTTAAAAGAACAACAACAAAAAATCTCACTACCCAACTAATTCCAGAAGCAGATCATTACTGCCTCGTAGTATGTTAATCATACTTACCATTCCTTCTCCTTCGACATCATTATACTTTGGGATAGAAAAGGTGGGTGGTATGTGAGTCTCCTTGGAGAAATGAAGAGTTGGAGTAGACAGGTTTCTCAAGAAATATAATGTTATCTTCATGCAAAAATTCCCAAGTAATAAAAAGGGGGTTGGAAATGGTGAAAATACATGATATATAAGCAGAATTATTAATAAGAGCACTCTATCTTTTGCTTCCATAGGATTTCTCAAGATGTAGACAAATTGGAGGTAAGCCAGGCAGAAGCAATGGAATTGAATAGGTAATTGAAGGAAAGACTTATGAAGATTAAAGAGGCTAAGTATCTGGAGTTTGGCTAAGTGACAACCATAGGAAGTGACATTACAGACTACAGATAGTTGAAAGTGGCTGGCCACAAGCAGTACAAGGGATTACTTAGGTAATGGAATGAAATCTGAGAGAGGGAAAATTTTAAATTCAATATGTGGATTCTGTTCCTGACTGTGAGAATTATTAGATTATAAAAGAGCTATCCCAGGACCGACTGCTTGGATGAGGGCAAGAGACAGGGTGTGGTAGCATGAAGTCTCTGATAGTTTACTAGATTCTGAGCAACTTGCTTCCAGGAAGCATTGCTTACCCATTTTTAATCCCTGGGATTTAACATATTAACAAGAACTCCACAGAGAGCTAAGTCATGTGGAAAAAATTGGTCTTTGGAGGTAGACATTGAAGATTTTATGACATCTCTGATGGTTTATCGCTGTGTGACCCTGAGCAAGATACTTATCCTTGCTAAGACCCATCTATAAAGTGGTTATTAATATCTACCTTAAAGGATTGTTGTGAAGTTTACATGAATCAACTTGACATCTCTTTTTACCTATTTAGCAGCTACCAAGTCCACCCCTTTCCCCCACCGTCACTGCCATTGTCTCATCACTCTAGTAGTTTTGTAGATGGTACCCTGCACTCCAGTCCTGCCCATCGTCAGTAGTTCCCACAGAGCAGCCAGGGTAACCTTCTGCAGAGCTTGTCTGATGACACTGTCTCCTAGCATGAAACTGCCAAAGAATCTCATTGCCTTCAGGGTTAGAAGTGATCTCTCTCTCTATCTCTCTCTCTTGTTTTTTAAGATTTAATTATTTGTTAGAGAGAGAAAGAGCACAAATAATGGGAGCTACAGGCAGAGGGAGAAACAGACTCCCCACTGAGCAGTGAGCCCAACAAAGGACATGATCCCAGGATCTTGAATTCATGTGAAAAAGTCAAATGTTTAGGCAACTGAGCCACCCAGGCATCCCAAAAGTGATCTCTCTCGCGTGTGTGCGCGCTCTCACTTTTTTTTTCTTCAATTTTTAAGATTTTTAAAAAATATTTATTAGAGAGAGAGAGAAAAAAAAAACACAAGTGGGGTAAAGGGCAGAGGGAGAAGCAGAATCCCCACTGCACCATGAGCCTGATGTGGGGCTCTATCCCAAGACTCCAGGATCATGATCTGAGCCGAAGGCAGACACTTAACCAATTGAGCCACCCAGGCACCCCCAAAAGTGATCTCTTTAGAATGGCCTACTCCTCTGACTTCTTTCCAGTTCCAAATCATTTTACCTCACCCCTCCCACATAATGCTTTAGCCATGCTGACTTGATTGTCATCGTGAATTCCCAAATGAACTTTCGTCTTTTATGCCGTAAACATGCTGGTCTCTCTACTAAGAACCCAATATCTTAATCTTTCTTCCCCATGCACCCCCCCCCCCCCAAAAAAAAAACCCAGCTCAGTTTTTACCTCTTTGGAGATATCTTATCTAGGACCCATATGCCTTTTGCTGTGTTTCCATAGTAATGGAACTTATTATTGTCCTACTATTAATTCTGTATTGTAATTGTTTTTTCACATCTTCCTCTCTTAAGAGAGTTTAATCTTCATTTGGGCAGATACTTAGATTAGTGCCTTCCTTGGTGTAAACATTCAATATAATTTTTTAAAATAAAAGAATCATGGACAGATGGGTTGAAGGTAGGGTGGAGTGTAACAAAAATACCTAGAAAATATGAGATCATCAGTTAATGTCCGTTCTCTTCCCTTGATGTGTTGAAGTAAGGAGTATATTGGTTGTCTCTAATGACCATGGATTTGGATGAGTTTAATTCAGAGTTATTTGTATGTATTTGTATCTGTGTAATTGGTATACCGTCCACCCCTGTCCACCACATTGGGAAGATATTGCAGTCTTGCACGATCTGGGAGACCTGGAGTGTATGTGAGCACATATCAGAGAGAAATATGTCAACATAGGAACCTTGAGGTAAATTCTAGGTAAATAGATCAATATGGGTAAGTGTTTATAAGTTATTACAGATCCTCGCCTTTACAATGAGGTGCTTTGTGAATTCTGGGAGCCTGACTGAAGAGAGGTGGAAATGAGGACCAAGGGGACTGAAATGGAAAGTACAAGAAGGAATGGGGGAGAGAAAGACAAAACCCAACCTTTCCTTTACACATTTCCTTCTCCCTCTCTGGTGCTTGCCCATTGCCCAACTGCTTGACCTTAACACACATGGCCAGCCCGCCTTGTCCAGAGATTGCCCTAATTGTTGCGTGCATTGTAGCATTTCAGAAGATCGATTGCTCTTGCCAAGAGCAGAATGTTAAGATTCATGAAATTCGAATTCACTCCATTAATAACCTGAGCAGGGTTCTCATTCCTCCTTCCCCTTCGTTCTCCCCATTGCCAAGTCTCCATCCTCACTCTTCTGTCTACGTGGGTGCAAGGGAGACAAATGAACTTCAGAGGCAGCAATGAATTGCCACCAAAAAGTGTACCCCAGGGTCTTCTGTGTTCCTTTGCAGCCGTGTGATAAATTGCCATCTTTAGAATTAATTGTTACCTTCTCAGGACGTGTTTATACTCATTTTTGTCTCTTTACTGGGTCACCAGCGAACCTCTAAGACAGAGCCCAATTTTCTTTTCTCCTCTCAGGAGCTTGCTGTGAGGTAAGAACGGTAGTTGGTAGAGACAGCAGGGAGGAGTGGTGTCTCCACTTTGTACTCCAGCGTGCGAATGCAGTGTAGACATAGGCCGTGTCATCTCAAATGCCTTTTGATAGAATAATTCATTTCTCTTTTTTTGACTCTGAGTTCAAGTTTCTATGATATTTTACTCCAAGCTGGATCTCCCAGGCTCAGGGAAGGAGAAGTATTCTTTCGGCAAAGCACTTTTCTTTGTCAGATTGCTGCTGTGTTCAAAAGTTGAAAGAAATGGGCTGTTTCTCTGACACCTCGTTATAAACATTACTGAGGCTGCTCAGGTTTACGCAGGAAGCACTAACACACAGGAGTGGCTCAGCTCTTACCCTGTCCTCAGAGACAAGTTGTCTAAAACAACCTGCATAAAAGATGGCCTTTGATAGGCCCATGGGTGAGAATGAGCTTGAACTATGTTTGTGCTACACTTTCATTGACATCCTGTCTCCCTAAGCCACAGAAATCCATAAAGGTTACAACATACTCTTGGCAACTGATATCTCTCTTATGGGTCTAAATATAATCTATTCAGTGGTTCTGAATCAGAGATGGTTTTCACTCCTCTGACTCCCCAGGGAAACTTTTGGCAATGTCTGGAGACATTTTTGGTTGTCATAGTTGGGACAGGGAGAGCGTGTGGATGTGCTACTGCTATCTAGTTAGTAGGGACCAGAGATCCTCCTATATATCCTACAATGTACACTAACTGTGGAATATGTAAATCAAGTAATTGTCCGTCTCCTGCCTGATATGTTATGGGACATACTCAAGAATCATAAATTTTGACTTTCAGTCTTCAAGCATTAAGGATAAAAACAATCAGTGTTTACTTCTGATCTCTGACTATATGCAAAGCTGTATGGTAACTACGAAATAAGGGCATGGCTGTGCCCTTGAGAGTCTACTGGAGAAACTTGAGCTAGTATGGAACTAAAACAGACGCATCAACACTGAGCGACCTCAAGCATGCTTAAATTCAGTACTGAATTTGATGATATAGTGAAGGCTAGAAAGGTTTAAGAAGACTTAATGGAGGGGCGCCTGGGTAGGTCAAGGGGTTAAGCCTCTGCTTTCAGCTCAGGTCATGATCTCAGGGTTCTGGGATCGAGCCCCGTATTGGGCTCTCTGCTCGGCAGGGAGCCTGCTACCCCGTCCCCCTCTGCCTTCCTCTCGGCCTACTTGTGCTCTCTTTCTCTCTCTGTCTCTCCGTCAAATAAATAAATAAATAAAATCTTTAAAAGAAAAGAAAATAAAAGAAGAAGAAGAAGAGGAAGACTTTATGGAGAAAGGAATTTGCCCAGAGTCTTGAGATGACTAAATGAGGAAGCAGAGATGCAGAGTTGACCATGATGGTGCATGGGAGAGAGAAGAGGCTAGCTAGAACTTGGGATGAGGAAGAGGAGCTCAGTTTCCTGCATTCATCGTCAAACCTTCAAGCATTGCCTGGCAAGTGCCCATTGTAGAGGTTGCAGACCTATTTGGGAGATCAAAGAGAAAATGTCTATCTGGTTTACCAGCTTTCTCAGGACTGTTTTTTAAAATAACTATTTTTGGTCTTGAAAAAGTGGATAAACATAAAATTGTAGGCCAAGAAATTGAGAACAGCAGAGGAAATTTTACATTGACACATGTCTGAGAATTTCCATCTTGTGTCACGAGACAAGGCAACAATGACAAGTGGGCTTGGAAGACAGTCAGTCTTTGGTGCTCCCTTTGTTTCAGATTAGCAGAGGTGAGATTTTAGATACACTCGACCCCTGCAATGAGTGTGTGACTTGCTTCTATCTAGCGTATCCCTGACTCTTCTTCTTTACCTCCAGCTCCCTTGGACTGTCAGACAGGAGTGTGGTTTTATGGAAGAGCTGTAGAATTGCAAGTGGAAACTTGAATTCCATTTTTAACTCCCCACTAACTAGCTGAGTGACATTGCTCAAAACTGCCAGTGTAGAGATCGGGCTGGGCTAGGTCATGTTCAGCTCTAACCTCATATACCTATTCCCCCCACTGACTTTCCTGTTTCATTCAAAGAGGTTAAAGAAAATGCATATCCCAGGCACAGTTTGTGATCTTTCAGTGATATGTTGAAATGAGCAATGTCAGCCACCTTATGTTCTCACTAATGGTCTGGTGTACCTTATGAATAAACAACACCAGTTTCTGTTACTTGATCTCATTCACAAGATATTTATAGCCCTAACTCTGCAGTGATTTTTGACAAGAGATTCTGGAAGGGGAAAAGTGACAGTGCAGTTGTTTGCTAACATCTGGGTGCACTTTTTGCACATGGGTATGCCCCGAGGAGAATTGTTCCAAGGCAGGGAGCTAATCGGATTGCTATCTCTACCTGGAGACACTTAGAGAAAATGTCAGATGGCTCCACAGTGACAAATTTGAGTCCCAGGGAGCTTGCAGAAGTGGAGTGAGTTCAGCCACATTGGGGGTGAGGGTGTGGAATTCCTACTATCTTTCAAGGGAAAGACTCCTGCAACATTGTTGCCACTCTCTTTACATTTGTAGCACAGAACCCACAGAAGGAGGCGAAAGTTTTCTGTATCTTTATTCTCTAATTTATTTATTTAAAAAGGCAAAATTTTAATGGAAAGTCAGTCATGTGACTCAGAGACCCAGCTGTCAGGCCTTAGCAAAGGTTTGCTTTAAAAATGGCTCTCAACCTGAATTCAGTTTCAGAACCTGAGCAATAGCTACCTGGGAAGTATTCGAGTAGTTTTCTCTATCCTAAAATTGGCATGCTCCCTCTGGGTAAGAGTATTTGATTATAGAACTGCTTCCACATAACTTCATTCCATTTTGATAATTCCCCTAGAAAAAAATTTTTTAATGTTCTCCTTTCAACTCTTGTATGTTGGCCTCAACATATTCATTAAACAGAAAAGATGGATATGTTGAATTGGAAGCACCCAGTGTTGTTCTTTTAACTGACTTACACAAGTTAGTTGCTCAGTGCTACGTGAAGAGTTTCGTTAAATCTGAATTATCTACTGAGGAGAATAGTCACTTCCCTGAGCAGACTATTCCTGAGTGCCCTGCGTGAAGTAGAGAGCTTTACTGTCATTCCCGTCCTATTATCCCTCAGTTTACAAGCAAGGAAAGCAACTCCTAAGTCAAAGTATGTGCTCAAAGTCCAGGGGAATAAATACGCCTTTTGTTTAATCCCTTGTGGACTCTCTCTTCAGGATTTGGAATAAAAAAAATTAAATACAGTCATTGTTCTCTGTGGATTCAGGTTCATGGAGTAGAGAAGCTTCATCATTGAGATTCTCAAGTGGTGACCCCTGATGGGTGGCTCAGTCAGTAACTTACCCAGCTCTTCATTCCGGTGCAGGTCATGAACTCAGGGTTCCGGAATCGAGCCCCACGTCGGGTTCCACACTCAGTGTGGAGTCTGCTGCTCCCTCTGCCTATCCCCCCCCACAGATAAATAAAATCTTTAAAAATAAAAGTAAATGTGCATGAGGTGGATGACAAGGGGACAGAGACTGCCTTGAGGTCAAGAGAGTTTTATCCACTTCTAATAAGAAGTCAGGTGACTGGCAGGATCACATTGTTTCTCCATCTGCAGTGCTGTCGGGAAAATTAAAACTAGTTTATGTAAAGTGCCTGGCATAGTGTTTGGTAAATTGTTAGTGTTCAGTACATCTTGCCGGTATTATTTTTAGTACTGATATGGTTTAGCCGTAAAAGCACATAGCACTAACGATGATGAAACAAAGTCTGCACTGAAATTACAGCATTCCTAGATACTTGTTGCCTCACATAAATTTCAGATCAACTTAGCATTTGCTTCTTTCTACATTTAGTATATTAAAAAAAATAAACATTTGGTCTTTGTCCCTGGTTCTTGGCACAGAGCTCCTGAAACCTTTGGAATTAAGTTAAAGGAGTATCGTTTGTTATACATAGCAAGCCTCTATCAGTAGCACCTGAGTTTAAGCTCCAGCACATGATGGGTACCCTAGATAAGCCCTGGATTGGGCTGGTCTCCAGAAAGACCTGGTCCTTGGAGGGTGGGAATTTTCAGCCCCAGCCATGAACTTCAGGGAGAGAGGAGATGGCTTGGGACTGGATTGCAGAGCTCTATTAAAAACCCTGAAACACTGAGATGCAGAGAGCTTCCAAACTGGTGAACATAAATGTGTGTGCCAGGAGGGTGATGTACCCCAGTTCTATGGGGACAGCCGCTTTTGCACTCAGGACGCTTCTGGACCTTGTCCTATGTACCTCTTTCACCTAGCTGTTCATTTGTGTCCTTTATAGTAACTGGGTAAACATTAAGTATCTTTCTGAGCTCTGTGGGCCATTTGAGAAGATTATCAAGCCTTAAGCCTATGGGCTCCAATGCTGACTCCAGTGGTTAGAGTCAGAATCAAGGTGGTGTCTGAGGAACTGGAGAATTGGTCATTGGTGTTGAAAAAGACCCAGGCCTGCTAAAATCTGAGTGAAACCACAATAACAGTACTGTCTATTTAGTTAAGCCTTCAACTGGCTGACTTCTGGCTCATTGTAATTTTATTAAGTCCATGGCTACCAGCAGCTAGTCTTAGAGGAACATGGAGAAATCCTTGCTGGCTCCTCAGGCTATGGATACGGGAGATGTGATTCTCTGAAGAAATGCCCCCCTGAAAGCCTACTCAGGGGTTAGTTGCCATTTGGGGTCACTTCACCTTTTTAGTAAAATGCAAGGGACAGTATCTGCAACCACCTGGTAGCAGGAGAGCTCATGGGTCGTCAGTCCCAGAATGATGGAAACTTCGAGGAACGCAGCCCCAGCAACTTACTTGTTTCAGGTTGCAGGCCCGTGTATGCCCCCCAGGTGACTAGATGTAAGGAAAACATTGGGTGGCCTAACCTTTGAGGCCAAGAAATTGCACTGGCTGATGTCTCATTTCTCTTGCCTTTTGCTTTACTTCGTCGGCTATGAAGGACCCCTATTTCCCCATAGCTGCTTTATGGCAATAAAAAATAACTCCCACTGTGCAAATATTACACTCTTCTTTCTGGCCTGAAGGGAAACTGCTATGAGAAAAATCCTGGAACTTTTGCTTTTTTTTTTTAAATCCAGATCTTAAAGGAAATGCTGGGTTATGGACAACCCTTAAAGACAGAGCCCTGGGTGGGGAAGGCGTGGCACTCCCCTTGTGTGCATATCAGACACTGAAATTCCAGAAGGCTCCCCTTTGCAGGGGAAATGGACCATTGTCTCTTCAAACCTTGACCTCAGTTGAGAGGAACCTATTCCCTGAAGTGAAGTGGGAATGTTTCTTCAAAGCTTTACGCAACTCAGCTTCTGCTTTAGGGTAAAACATTTTAGAGCTAGAATAGTCTCATGGTATGTTAGCCAAATAGGTGTTTCTCTTACATCTTTAGTTTAGTAGAAAATTTAAAGAAAAAAAGAGAAAGAAAGAAAGAAAGAAAGAAAGAAAGAAAGAAAGAAAGAAAGAAAGAAA
>NC_081569.1:126083769-126110049 GCF_022355385.1 Mustela nigripes | reverse complement strand
AGGCAGAAAGAAAATAAATGACTGCATGGAATTTGCATCATATTTGCATGTTTAGAACTGAGACCAGTTAGTTGCCAGCCTATAGAGCCTCTGAGTCCTTCCAAGCCTGGGGGGAACCCGTCGTGAGCACGGCGGTAGGCAGCGTCAACATTTTCAGCGTGGGACCAGTCTGGAACCAGGGGTTGACAGAGCCCGTCCCGCTCACATCTGCCAAAATCTCTCCCCTGCCAGGAAGCTGCTTCCCTTCCTCCCCAACTGCTTTCTCGTAAGGCGAGAAGGTCGCCGATGCCCACCGTTTGCAGGGCACAAGCAGTGGGTGCCTTTGAAAGGCAGACTGCAACAGGAAGACTTTGAAAGCAAGAAGGGGCTTTTTCATCTTTTTGCAGGCCCCAGCCGGAACACGGGTTCCTGTGCAGTACAAGCAGTTTCAAAGTTATCTCCCATGCTGATATGAATGTGATAACACGGAGCAGAGAGGTGCCATAATGATTTCCTTTCAAATGGCTGCCTCCCCATTTATCTTTGCACACTGTCAAAGACTGATATGGTCGGGAGTTAGCAGTGGCATGGAATAATTAATCTCGCACTGGGGAAGTAAGTTCCTCATTTGTCTCCTGAGAAATTAGCAGTGCATTGACAGGGAAAGTAGATGATGATACAATGAGAAAGGAGAAGGGGGGAGTGGTATTTTTAACTCCAGGTGCCAACTTGTAAAGTTTTGATGGAGCACCTACTATGTGCCAAGGGCTGGGGATACTGATGACTTCTGACCTGGAATAGGTCATAGTCTCTGTAGGGTCATCTGTTCTTTTTAAAGGCATGTCACTTCTGCAAAGTGCCCAAGGCTGTGGGGGTGGTGCTTATACCATCACCTAAAGAAGAGCTGAATATCACCGAATGCACTGGTTACTGGAAAGGTTCAACTTCTGTAACGAAGAACCACCATCACCAGCATCACGAATGCAAAGCATATAGGGTAACAATTCATAAATTGGAGGCCTAGGATTAACCGACCATTCTGCCACCCCTAACATGTGGGCCCCGTCTCCGGAAGCCAGTTTTTCTTATTTTCCAGCCAGTGGAAAGAGGGAGAGGGTCTTACCATTGTAGGGTCTTACTCTGCTTCTATCCCGTAAGGCTAGACGTGCCTGCAAAACAAGACAGGCAGGAAAATACAGTCCCTAGCTAGAAAACCATGTATCTTGCCTAAAATGAGTTGGGGTATTCTCTTCCTAAGACTGCCATGGGAACCTAGGTACTTGGGACAATAAGCCGCCTCAGCCACAGAGATAGGAGACACATTCCTTCTTACTTCTCTAAATTTCTAGCACCTCCCCTCTTCAGTCAGGGAATGGAAGGAGGGGAGCTCTTCAATCTCCTTCAGTTCCAAAGTCACAACAACAGCTGACCATTCCTCTCCAGGTCTTGCTACTCAGGAGACTTAGGAATGGCCTCCGTGCTGGGAATTTGGTTTCGAGCTGGTTTCTGTTATTTGGAAATATCAGGTACTGACCTAATGCTGGATTCAGATGAGAGCAGCACATGGTTCTGTGAAGTAGCTTGTGGAAAGAATCAAGCCTGGAATCCCCTTCCTCTGAGGTTGTGAATGAAAGCCCTGCCTGGGCCACGTGAAACCAGGGGAGCCGGAAGGAAGATACTCGATTTAGACAGTGGTGGGTAGCCTGGGAAGCCTTCTGTGGTGGAGAGATCAACGCCTTCTGTGGTGGAGAGATCAACAGAGACATCTTTCCTCAGAAGCAAGAGAGATGCTGACCTGGGGAGGAAAGCATAGGACCCAGGGAAACAGTTGTATTTTTAACAGACCAAGGCAGGCAGCCAGATTGCACTACTCTGGAATCTGTGGGTAAGTGGCTTCTCCTACTTGAAAGGACAATATTTTCTGGAAGGTCCGGGAAATGTAGGCCACAGCTTCCCAGACCATGCCTTTGGAACCAAACCAGGTCGCAAACAACCTCTTTAGCCCTTCAGGTGGCTGAATGAGACCTGAGGTCACCCAAGTCCTGGGCAAGTTCCCTCGGACCATACAGACCTTCTCCAACTCCCTCATTTTCTACGTGTGCTGTGATTTGGAAAAGATGGCAGAACACTGGCCAGAGGCTGCCAATGAGAGTCTTTCACTCTAGACACTTGGGAGCTAGCTCAGCTGGTCACTGGGGTGATTTAAATAAACTGTCTCACGGGGACACACCGGCAAATCAGGGCTGGCATTTCGATTTCCTCTATAAGGTGAATTGTGGAAAGAGGTTCATTATAATGATTAAGGAAGATTTATGCAGTGAAGTACATTTTTTCCCCTGTATCTTGTTATACTGCTGGTTTTTATGACCAAGAAAATGAGTTCTGGATATTAACCATTTAATTCCAAAAAATATGCTCCTACATGAATTATCTGTAAGTTAGAATTTAATAACTGGAAATTTTCTAAATGTGCCAGATTTAAGAAAATAAAAGCAAACAAATTTAAAGGACACTTACTGCAAATTCTTTAATAAAGAACAGTCATTCCCCAAAAACCTAAATACTGGCTTTGACACAGTCAGTAAATTAACTCTTTGGCCTTAGGCGGCTGTCTTACTACTCTGTAAGGGATGTTGGTTTTCGCTGCTGTAAAATGATTCTCAGTAGGGATGGTGCGTTAGCAAAGTGATCTGAGCACCTACTCTATCATTCTGATTTGATGTTCCCTTTGGAAAAATTCAGGACTCAAAACACACGGATTGAAAATCTCCCACTACAGGAAGACGACGTGTAGGTTACTACAGAGTGTGGTTTCTGTGGTCGGAGTCAAGAAAAACAGTGTTGTTTTCTGAGCTCCTGACTGCACGGGACAGGGGAGATCAAATGAACACAGCAAGCCTCAGATGCTTGTTTGGCTTCCGGCTGTTTGCTTCTCCAGAATTTCCCAAATTACAAGGCCAAAGCACCTATTTGCTAGGACAGAGACACCTCAGAAATTGTTCAACAGAGCTCAGGTTTAAAGAACTGCCTTCTTTTTCCTGAGTTGTGATTTTACTTCGGTTTCAGTCATTTCTTCAGATTTTTTATTTTAAAGATTCCACAAAAGCATCATGTAAAATGATAAATAGTAAGGCATTCTTTAAACCACACATCCTGCCTAGAATTGATCATTATATCCTCCAATTTAACATCCATTCCATTCAGATAATGTGTTCCGACTCATTTTTATAATCTCATAAATTGAAAGCTACCATTTAAATGTAAAACTCTTAACTGAAAAAATGAATCTGATCTCATTAAATATTTCTACCCAGTGAGTTTCTTGGCTTTCCAAATGACCCATTTTTCCTTTCCCTTTTTTTTAAATTGTAATTTTCTTTATTTTATCTTTGATTTTTCCTTCTTTTTTAACTACGATTACCTAGATTACCCTCTCCATTCTTCTATTTATTGAAGCCCCAGTTCTAAAGTATCTGCTTTTGTGGCTTTTCTATAGTGTTTGAAATGTAATTAATTAATTGACTATAGTTAATTGAATATAATAAGCCTTTTATTAATATAATTTGAATATACACACTCTTATTCTTAATTGAATATAACCCCTCACCTCCTCTAATAAGCTCCACTATTGGTCTAAAAGGAGAAATTAAATGAATTGGTCATATTTTTGTGCCTGTTCTTCCCCTTTTAGTTCCATTTCTGCCTCTAGCACACAATTTTGTGGTAAACTGGAATTTTTTTTGAGGCCACGGTATACATTGTGCCGTATTCTCAGACTCTCCATTTTTACCCTTATGGCTCTTTCCAGGACACCATGCCCTTGAGATCCCCCTATGTCTGATAAAGCAACACAGGCTAAGGTCATTATAGTCAATAAAGTGGCAGCATTTATCCTAAATTCAATCTAGTAACTTCATGTTTTAAGGGAAAATTGTGAGTCCTATGTATACGGGTGAGGGAGGCGGACAAGTCAAAAAGGATGTTTCTTGTGAGGTTCCTCCCTGCTGGGCTGAAATCATGCCACTTGGGCTTGTGTCTCCTCTGCTGAAATGTAAGGCCAGCTTTGTCTGTTAGGCAAGAGGAAATTTAATTTGCAATCTATTTTATTAAAGGATAAATTAAGGTGCCAGGTGGGAATTGAAAATCATCTAAGGTAATGGAACATTGGAACTTGCCTAGATTTAAAACTGGGTCTTTTGTGAATTTCATTCATAATGACACCGTAATAATAGCTACATGTGTTAAGCACTTATGAGCCAGGGACTGTTTAACATACTTTTACATTTATTAACTCACTTAATTCCCATAACAACCTTATGAATAAGGTTCTCTTGTCTCCATTTTATGTATGAGAAAACTGAGGAGTAAAAAAGCATGAGAAATGTCTCTCGGTTCATGGAGCTGATACACTTTGGAGGAGGTGGGATTTGAACCTGTGCACTGTTAATCCCTGTTTATACTGTATGGAGGTGGTTCGATGAAAAAGATGAAAAGAGCAGTGACTCTTCCGGGCTCCAAAGGAACTGCTCAAACCCATATTTTGGTATTATTATTATTAATACCAGCAGTATCAGCTGTTAAATAAGTGTTATCTACAAGGGTCTTGCCCTTGGATAAAATTAAATCTTTCTCATGAATCTGAGACTGTGACCAAACTGCAAAATATGCAGCAGATGAATAATTAAATCCAGATGTCTCTTCTAGCAATAGTAGCAGCAAAACCTGGAGTTTGGGGGCTGGGGGCGCGAAGAGAAGACAGAAGGAACAGGCTCTGTATTCACACAAACCAGGATAATTAATTTTAAAATCAAAGTGTGTTTTAAATGTCAGCCCTCCACTAATCCTAAGAATTACCCATAAAAAATAAAATCTGCCTGCCATTTAACAGGCAGCAATACAAAACCCTTACTGTGTCAAGTGTCAGGGCATAACTGAATTGACAATTTGGTTTTCTTAAGGAGAAATAATTTAGTTATCATTAAACTCTTTGGGAAACTGGTTTTAATAATGTTCTTTGGTTATCAGGGGTATCGTTTTTTCCTTCCGGCAAAGAAGAGAGAATATGTAGCTAAAACCTTTACTGTATGTGATAATGAAGTCGGTCCATTTTGGTGGAGGATTGCTACAATTCTTTATCACTCCACACGAGCAGAGGTGTGAAAGCAGGCAGTTTCTCAAACTGTAGGAAATTGCTGAATTCACAGATTTCTATCTTAACACAACGAGCCGGCTGTAGATTACATGAAGCTCACATTTGGTTTGTTGGCTTGTTTTTTATGACTATGATTATTTGTTGGCAGCCTAATAGCCGGGGGGATAAAAAATACCTGTAAGAGAAGACATTCGTACTGTGTGTGTGTTTTTTAAATTATAATATGCGAGAATGGTAGAAAAGAAAAAAAAAAGCATCTAAGTTTATCTTTGTACTTGTGCCCCTATTTCCCTGTGTGACATATTCCTGTATCTGGAGGACATTCCGTCGCCTTGCTTGCTCTGAGAATATGCCAGGACCTGGTCCCTACTGTGATACAATTAATTAAAACCATAAACACGATTCTAGCTAGCTTTAATGTAGTCCTGCCATGACAACATGGATCATTTATTTAATATTCATTGACTCACGATCATGGAAGGTACCAAATCTTTTATCAAATATCTTTCTTTAGGGATGGGAACAATTTATTTTGACCAGCTCACGGTCTGTACCTTCTCCTACTTGTGCATTTCTGAGCAGGCTTATTTCTTCTCTTCATTTCTTTGCCAAACCAGCCAACCACTCCAATATTCCTTTATAATTTATGAACTGTCTCTTCTCTGCTATTGGTAGTTAGGTGATCCCATTCTATATATACTCTTGGAATTCTGTTTAAAAGTTCTGGCTTGTAATTTGGGGACCAAGGCAGAATGTAGGGTGTGTCAATTTGGGAATGTTGAATGCCTGAAATGTCATGACATTTACAATCCAGATGTCATTGCAAGCTGGGAGACAAGGCAGCTTGGTTGATAATTAGATGGCAGATGTCCAAGTAGTCACACATGATACACATTATTTTTTGTATATTTGAGACTCGGGACCCTAGCCCTGAAAGATAAATGAGAAATCACCTTGCCCAGACCATTAAAAAAAAAAAATTAGACTCAATAGTTTTATTGCCTTTTTAAAAGTGTATTTATTGGAAATAAGATGGATAACAAAACAAAAATCATTCAAAATTCCTTGTTTTGGTATATCTCTATGAAGGTAAATATATTGATTATTATTACTTTTTTTCAAAACTTAAACTCCCACTTTCTACAAAGGAGGAAACTGAGGCCCAGTGGAGTTAAATGATTTCTAAGATCACCCAGCTAAGTGGTGGTAGAAATGAGACCAGAATCTCTGATTCTCATGTTAGCATTCTGTCCACAAATACCTTATTCTCTCCCCCCCTTTTTGTTTCTTTTTGAAAAAAATTTCCCCCCAGCTTTATTGAGATATAACCAACATATAACATTGTGTAAGTCTAAGGTATACAAGGTGTTGATTTGGGTGCCTGGGTGGCTCAGTTGGTTACAAGGTGTTGATTTGATACTCTTATCTACTACAAAATTACTGCTAGGATTAGCTAACACCTCCATCAAGCCACATAGTTACAATTTATTTGTTGTGGTGAGAACATTTAATATGTACTCTCTTAACAACTTTCAAGTATATAATGCAGTATTATTAACTATAATCACCATCCCATACATTAGATCCCCAGAATTTATTCATCTTATAACTAGAAATTTGTATTCTTTGGTCATTTTCCCATTTCTCCTGCCCACCACTGTTTTTGAATTCAGTTATAAGTACAAGGAAGCCTGCTTTTTGATTCCCTTCTGAATAAATGCTTGAACCAGATCCCCAGTGGCTCCTTGAGAAAGCTGGACACAAAGCTTTAAAGCCTTCCTTGGTTTAAGTGTTCTGATTAAACCTACATGGTGCCCAAGAAATAGCCTAAGGTGTGGAAAAATTCTAGTTGGTGGGATTGATTCATTTTATTTAATTCAAAGAGTACTTGGGGGTGGGGGGATGTAATAGATTCACTGTCTAGCTCTTCTTAAATTCCATCCATTGAACCCCTATTCCTGATACAGCACCTTGTAACTCTAGAATATTAAGGTTGGTTGGACTTCCCTTCCACTCTGTTGTATAGCATTTTCCATATCTCTACTGCTTCACATCCAAGACCCTGTGGTTTAAAGTCAAAGTCAAATCTATTACCACTTTTGTGGCTTCATATGCAAATTTGGAAAAATACATACATTTTTTTATAAAGCAAATATATTAGTTACCAATTATTACACAAGAAAAATTTTCTTTTTCCATAACTATAGGGAGAGCTAACTATATATTTATAACATTTCAGAAGGAAGTCCCGGTTGAAGAGAAGCACCCCTTGAAAAGTCAGACATTAAAGCCTAAGAATTTGAGCACCTGGGTGGCTCAGTGGGTTAAGCCTCTGCCTTCGGCTCAGATCATGATCCCAGGGTCCTGGGATTGAGTCCCACATCAGGCTCACTGCTCAGCGGGGAGCCTGCTTCCCCCTCTCTCTGCCTGCCTCTCTGCCTACTTGTGATCTCTCTCTCTCTCTCTGTAAAATAAATAAATAAAATCTTAAAAAAAAACTTCAAAAAAATAGATAAAGCCTCAAAATTCATGGGCAGACATAGACTTAAACTTATTGGTGGAAAGGAAAATTTTAGGAAAGTATGTTCAGCTCTCTTGTGAGTTATGGAACAAGGGGGAAAAAATGGGTTTTCCATACTGCCCAAGGGTATTTTGTGTACATACAACCCAAAAGTAACTAAACTTTCAAACTTCTCACAGAGCTATGTTCCTCTGAAGAATAGTTGGGTATGTCAAAAGGAGATGTCTGGAAAACAATGAGGTTACATAGTGTCTGAGCAATTCTCATGTGAGGATTCTGATGAACTTCTGTAGTGCTGAAGTTGCAGTCTTTACTTTGACTTAAGAGGATGTTTGAGGGGAAAGTTTGTTATATTACTCAAGTTATTGCTGGTTTCTGCTCCTATGTCCCATTCAATCCTCTGTCCTTTAAACCTGTAGTTTTTTTGGAGGACCTGATGACTCTCATCAATGGAGTTAGCCTTGTCCTTGGCTCGGGTGCCTCTCGTTCTAGAGCAGGGAGGAGTTTCGCTCATCTTGCCTCTGGTTCCTCTTGGACTTCTGGAACCTAATACTTCAGCCACTTACTTTTCTTGATGAGAACATCTCTGCTTCTCTCATTACACCAGGATGGCAGTTCCCGGAGACCTACCTTGTTCCATTGATCCAGGACGGTCAAGAATATTCCTCTTCACCTAGCTGAGTCTAGCTCAGCATGATCTTGTATGTCCAGTAGCCACATTTAAAAATTAAAAAGAAACAGAGGAAATTAATTTTAAGACTATAGTAAGATATATTATATCTTATTACATCTTCAGAACAGAAGTACCACACATATAATTTCCATACATGTTTAGGAGGGTGAATATCCAACCCTAACCTAGATGAGTGGTCAGGATGCCTATTTTGAAGTATCAGTTTAAAATATTTCTTGATTTCCCTGGTTTGGTCTATAGGTTTTTAAAAAATTGTATTTGACTTGCAGAAATGTACAAGGAGCTTTATAAGGCTCAGATATGATATAAACATTCAAAAAAATAAATGAGGGTTTCTTTTGCCGAATGCTCAGGTCCATCAATAATGTGTATGAAGATGCACATGTTGACGTGTTTGAATAGGGCTTATAAAATAACAAGGCTGACTCCACAGGTGAGAGAAGAGATGTAGCTTCTTAATAAACTTGAAATGACTAACATAGCCCTCCAACATGAATCATTAGCTGTGTCCATACGACTCGGAAACTAGCTGATTAAAAAATAAAAACTTCATTTAATCCTCTCAGCTATTTGATGTACATCAAGCATCCAGATGTTGAAAACATCCAAGCTGCATTTTAGAAGTTTTACACTTGCATATATTATTCCTGTCCTCAGAGACTAAGTAAGGAATCCAAACTACTTTTCAATTTACTCCTTACAAGTGTAGTAACATCTTCCAAGATCCATGGAGACATCTTTTACTGGCACATGACTTCTTCCCTTTGTGGTCTGGGTGTTGAGAAATACTGGCTCTCTATTATTTTTTTGTTGCTGTTTTGTTGTGGGCTTTTGTTTTGTTTTATTGTTGTCACTCAGCAGTTACCCACCAATAACTTAGACCATGTTTAACAAGTGCAATCTAATATTAAAATTATTCTAAACTGCTTCAACTCAATAATGGTAAGTTTGACATAACCTAGTAGAACTGGAGTGATCCACTGTCTGATCTTTTATGCCACTGACCCCCTTTTCAGTAAAATGATTAAAAACATCGACTACAGTAGTTCGTGTTTTATGACTATCAGCAACTATTGTGCCCCTGTATGTATCTCCATTTCTGCCATTTATATTATCTCTCAGCGTGGAGTTCATATCATGAATTTCATTTTAACAGTTTTCTAATTGCTGTCCCATTTTGTCACGTTGCACATTTTGTGGCCTGCAACATTGATTTCATCTTAATGTCACCAGTGGAAATTGATGATCTTAGGCTTGGCATAATATTAATTAAATCCATATGTCACATCATTGTGTGACAGTCTTATGAAAATATTCTAATACTTCAAGTGCAAGTTGAGGTTACTTCCAAAACGGTGGACTTCACATGAAATTCCTCATTTAGTAACAGTGTTTCAAAAGCTGAAATGAATGGGTTTAGGCCAACATTGATAGTGGAGGCCAGGCTTTTTTTAGACCAAAATTCATATCTAAGCTAGCATCTTGGTATTCAGGATCCCACAAGGAAGAATAGATGGAGATGTTACCCCAGGTGTTTTAAGAAAGCCATTAGCCCTACCCTTATGTAGAAGGCTGAAAAATCTCCTCCAAAGACACGAGGTCCAGATTCCTGGAACCTGTGAGTTTTGCCTTATGTGGAGAAAGGGCTTTTGCAAGTGTGACTAAGTTATGGATAGTGAGATGAGATAATCTTGGATTATCTGGGCCAGCCCTAAATGTCATCCCAAGTATACTTAGAAGAGAGAAGCAGAGGAGGCTCTCTGCTCACACAGGGGAGAAGGTGGTGTGAACACAGATGCAGAGATTGGAGTGACACAGCCACAAGCCATGGAATCCTGGCAGCCACCAACAGCTGGAACAGTTAAGAAACTGGTTCTCCCTCAGGGCCTCTCCTGGTGCTCTGATTCCAGCTAAATGATAGTAATTGGAGAATTCTGGTCTCTAGAACTATGAGAGAGTAAATTGCAGTTGTAAGCCACCCCATTGGTATTAATTTGTTATAGCAACCATGGGACACTAATACATTAGACACCTTGCCTGATCATAACAGTGATAATTACCAAAAAAAAAAAAAAAAAAACACAAAGATATAACATGGAAGAAAATGTATTTTTAGAAAGCTCCCTTACTCTAACCTACAATGTAAACAAAAGCAGATCTTAGTATAAAAATTGCTTAGTTTCAAAATAAGTCTCCTGACCTCTCATTCCAAATAGCCTTACGATCTTCAAGAAGTTGTTCTTACTTAGAAATCCTGAAGCCATCACTGGCTGCTATGAGTTGGGTTGAAATAAAGGCACACTGGTGTGTCAAGGCTGTATTCTGTGACCATGAAGCCGAGGGAAGAATTCAAAGTCATAGTCTGGAGCTAACAATAGGAATACCTAAAATACCTGAGAAAGTTAAGAAAACAACTGGATGAGGTCCAAAGGACAAGTGTGGAAGAGTCATTTGGGATTCTGCCCTCCAGTGGAGGGACTGGTGCCAAGTTGTCTGGGTTGTCTGGCCTGTTATGGTCCCCATATGCTGCAAGGACAGTGGTAGCTACCAGAGAGGGCAACCCCGACTTGATGTATCTTATGTTGTCTACCACTGTTCCCTAAATGAAATTTGTTCAAAGAATTCCATCTTGGGTGGGCCTCACACGAGCATACTCTCAATTCCGCATCCTCTCACATGCTGTCATATACCTGGAACGAACAGCTGGTCACCCTTTTTTTAAAAATCTGTCTTCTCTCTTGAGTTCCAGTCCCCAGCTTCCTCCTAAATATGTCCAGAGGATGTTGGCTGCCACTTCATTCTCACTGGGTAAAAGTGTCCCATCCTATTGTTTTCTATAACCTCTCCTCTTCCTTTTCCTTGTCTGGGTTAGTAGATCACACTCCTCTCTGCTGAGTTTCAGCTGAAACCATGAAGTCATCTTTGACTCTGCTCTTACCCCTCATATTCAGTCGGTGGACAATACCAGTAATTTCTCCTCTTCTCTCATTTAGTTTTTTTGCCACGGGGCGCTTTGCTTCTATCTGCTGGATGGTCCCATCTCCCTTGTCCCCTGAGTTCTGTTCCAAAACACTGTCACAACTGGTCAGTCCACTGGTGAACTTTTGGTGACTCCTGGGGTTTCAGAAGCATCTATTTCTAAGCATGCGTTCATGGCTCTCCACAACCCAGCCTCCATCCGTCTTTCCAACCATCTCTCCTGACTCCTGTCTACACCCGCCTTTGTCTCAGCCAACCTGCCCCCTTTACACCTCCTTGAATTCACTCGCTCTTCATGTCTTCCTCCACATGCACCTTCTTTGACATACCTCTTGTTCCTCACAGCCCAACTTAGGACTTACCCTTGAAACCTCTTTCGATTCCTGTCTTTTACCAATGACACATAGTAACTACAGTATTTTGCTTTTGTTGTATAATAAAATTTCTGCCTTTTAACATATATCATTTCTCCATATCTGTCCACCCCTCTCTCCAGCACTAGATTGCACATTTCTAGGGGCTGAAATGCATGCCTTCATCCCTTAAAACAAAGCTTAAATGTCACCTTACCTATACGGATGAATGCACTTCTCCTTTACCACAGCTACAAAATACTATAAATGTATATTACATAATTTGATGCCATAATTAAACACACACACACACACACACACGCACACACACACACACACACACACAAACTAGTTCTCGTTTCAGTATCTTAGCTTCCAAATTAGACTATAACCCTCTCAAGCTTAGGGAGCATGTACCATTTGTATTACTTCTCACTACATTATACAACAAATGCTGGGTCAGTCACTTGACACATCTCCTTAGCCAAATAAAAATCGCAGGCTCTTAAATAATTAGCTTTATGACCTAAGGCAAATCATTTCTCCTCCAGGGTATTTAGTTTACTGTAAAATGGATGATACCTTTCATTTTTTTAAATATAGACATTCACTGATGTGTTCCTTTAAATCACAGAATTGGGTTTCATGCTAAATCTAAAAACAACAAACCAGAAACTGAGAATCAGCCGCATGCTTTCTGAAAGCAATATGGAAGGCATTATTTAATCAAATTCAGTATTACTCTAATTTCGTCTCAGAATGTTAGAATATCAGACACTTTCCATGCCATTGTAAGTTAAAATATATATACATTAAGTATGTATATATGCACACACACATATATTCCTATAGATTCTTTTTCTAGCCAATATAAGAGTATTGTACTATGGGGCGCCTGTATGGCTCAATGGGTTAAGCCTCTGCCTTCAGCTCAGGTCACGATCCTAGGCCCCTGAGATCGAGCCCAGCATCAGGCTCTCTGCTCAGCAGGGAGCCTTCTTCCCCCTCTCTCTCTGCCTGTCTCTCTGCCTACTTGTGATCTCTCTCTCTCTGTCAAATAAATAAATAAAGTATGCAAAAAAAGAAGAGTATTGTACTAATGTTTATATAAAACAGCAGTTCACAAGCTTATCTCTCATGTCAAGATCCTCACATACCTTTGTCACCCGGAATTTTTCTTAAAATTTGCCAGAGGGGACCCTAATGTTTTATTACGGTCATTATGTTTTATTCTGTCTTGTTTATTTCCATTTCAGTATATTGTGGCAGAGGTTGAGCAGTATATGAGATTCATTCTTTTGGTGTAGAATTACAGTTTTGTCATTGGTAGAACAGGGATCACATTAACCCTGCTCTCCAAAGTCAGATTTTCCACGCGTATCCACCATTAGGTAGCAATGACAGAAAGCATTCTAAACCTTTTGGAGTTTTGCAAGATATTGTACCTCTTGTTAATTGAATTGGGAGTCGATTGCCCTATGATTACCTCAGTTCGTATGCTGTATAATTTACCATAATGATAATTAACTCCTTGTCCCGAAGGGGATAAAATGTGCATGAGTTAGTCTCTCTTGCCCCTTCTTCTCCCTCTGTCCGTCTCTCACTGCTTCCCTCTTCCTATTCATAGACAGCGCTGGAAGTAAGCATTTCACATGCAATCGGACAGCATTTGTTATAGGGCTAGATCACTCAAAATATCTCTAAAAACTGAAAGACCAATTTTTAAAAAACTTCCTGGATGGACTGGTTGCTACTTATTCCTTCAATCTAATTACGTTTGGGTTTGTGAAAGAAAGGCCCTAATCTCGCCCGCTCTATGTTCTCTTTAATTCGAACTTTTTAGAATTTAGCACTTAGAAATTAAATAATCAATTAAAATTTATGATTTAAATAAATAAATGATAGATAAACAAATTGAATTTAGAATTTAGGCATTTGTCCCTAAATTGCCTATACTGCCTCAGTATTTCAAAGGCTGTTTTCCCACAGTTTCTTCTACCTTAAACAATTACGGAGTTGGTCAGAGATGATCAAACTAACATAGGCTTTTAAAATCCTTCCTACTTCTCAGATGAGGAAAAAAGGATAGTATAACTCTCAAATACATAAATGTTTTCAACATCTTGATATATGATAGTTCCAACTTGTTTTAGATGAAAAATACTAGAAACCCAAAGAAGCTAAGCAATATTAATGGGTTCTTCCTGATATGATATAATTGGGCAAATATTTTAGATGAAATGATATGATCCTGGAGTTGCCTCCGAGTGATCAGGGTTGGGGAGAGGGGTGGTGTGGATATAGAGGAGACAAATTCAGCCATGAAGTGATCATTGTTGAACTTGGGTAATGAGTCCATGAGTGTTCGTCAGATGATTTGGGTTATTTTTCTATGTTTGACTTTTTTTTTTTAATAAAACGGTGTTTAGAAAGAATATGATCAGGGGCGCCTGGGTGGCTCAGTGGGTTAAGCCTCTGCCTTTGGTTCAGGTCATGGTCTCAGGGTCCTGGGGTTGAGCCCTGCACCAGGCTCTCTGCTCAGCTGGGAGCCTGCTTCCTTCTCTCTCTGTCTGACTGCTTCTCTGTCTGTCAAATAAATAATTAAAATCTTAAAAAAAAAAAAAAAAAGAATATGATCAGTGTGATCCCTATCAGGGGATCCAGGTGGGGTCAAAGCTCTGCCAGTAACCTATTCAGCAGGACTTTAGGGGGATCACAACTCCCTCTACTTTATTTTGCTGTCAGTAAAATGAAGGCAGTAGATGAGATCAGTGGTTTCCAAGGTGGAATATTTGGAAAAGTTTCCAAGGTGGAAAGGTGCAGTTTGTTGTTGTTGTTTGTTTGTTTGTTTGTTTTTTAATTCCGCTGTTAACTCAGAATTTTGTTTAGATCTAGGAGATAGAAGGCAATATGTATTTCAAAATAACTTCAGTTACTGTGATATACAAATTTGAGGGGAGCAACACTTGCCGAAGTCTCAGATGGATTCTGAGAATATGCATTTTTCAAAAAGCTCTCCAGGTGATTCTGATCCACGTACCACCGTCACAGAAACACTTTTCTAAATCACCTCCTCAGTTCCTTCTAAATAATCACCCCGCAATTTTACATGAGCATGATACTCTTTCTGTTTTCTATTTTGTACATTTCATGAACTACTGGTCATTTAATTATACATATATAATGGTCAGGAAAATGATGCTAAGTTTCTTGCTTTGAGTCATGAGGCAAGGTAGAGACCATGATTTAATTAGAATTCATGGTTGACACCTCTGGGCTATTACTAAGAAAAATAATCAACATCTATTAAACAAATATATATAAATATATCCAGACTTCTTCTTGGGGAAAGAATTTCCAAATTAAAATCAGCCTATTAATTTTACACTGTTTCAAACAGATAAATTGTCTTAGTATCTATTTTCTAGCCTTGCTTCTTAATGCTTACATAGCATGGGGTTTTATTCCTTACGCTGCTCCTACGAGATAGATTAATGAATTGAGATTAATGAGATTCTGCCTTTTCTTCCATCTGTTTTCAACCCAACACCTATATGCTACATGAGCAGGACGTTGGGTGACTGTTCTTGTTGATCACCAAACGTATTTTGCATAGTGAACAAGGATTAGGTGTGAATGACAGAAAGAACATGGTGATAAATTTCTGTGTCCTAAAAGGAGCCATAAACTTGGGTCAAAATGTTCTAATGGCGCCTGTAACTTGAAAGCACAGACTCTTGTTGTAATCTCCACCCTCAAACCTAGAAATTAGTTTAGTAGCAGCACACTACATTTTGTGTGTGTGTGTGTACAGAGAAAAATAGAAGTAAAACTGAAAAGCAATCAGAGCCTTGAGGTATTATCTATTTACCTTTCATCCATCCACTCCCAAGGTTCCCACCATAGAAGAAATGACTATGAAACATCATACTTGTGACTCCAGTTGATTCCATATGGTATTGATAAGGGGTAGAACAATGAGATGTCCACGTGTCATTACAGTGAGGGCTAAATATATGGAAAAACTAACATTTTGTGGGGGGTAGTATTTTCCAGGGAAAATGAAAAGTTTGCACCCGGTGACTTTGCCCTTTGTGCTTTGTCTCATTCTCAAAACTTTTCTGAGCTCAGAAATAGTTGTAATGCACTTGGTATTTTACTTATTTTTTTAAAAAGACATTATTAAGTAAAAGACTTAAATAAAATTATAAGAAACTCTTAATGTCACCTCCAAATAACCATCACATTGGAGATTAGGATTTTAATATGATGCTGGAAGACACAAACATTCAGTCTATAACACTTGACTTGCAGCCGTGTAATTCCAGTCTTGACTTTCCCACCACAAGGCTCTTTCCCTCTGTGTCCTTGTCTTCATGTGACTGTCTTCTTATAAAGACACCAGTCCTGGTGGGCTAGAACTCCATCCTACTGCAGTATGGCTTCATTTAACTTAACTACTTACATCTGCAATCTTCCTATTTCTAAATTACTTCCCATGCTGAGGTACTGGGGATAGGGCTTCAACATATCATCATAAGGTAGACAAAACTCAACCCGTAACAGGAGGCTTTTCCAGACCTTTCCAGTTTGATCTGGTCTAGATCCAAATCCATGGGGTTTGGCCACATAAGCTGGAGCACTGTTCCATAAACTTGCTATAACATAATAATCACTAAAGACCTTTAGCGAACATACGGATTTCTGAACTTCAACATAGACTTACTGAATCACGATCTCTAAGGAAGATGCCTGAAAATCTGTTTTTGGACATGTACCCCCCAGTTTGATTTTATGATCAAGCAAATTTGGAAAACATGGGGTGAGGGAGTCTCGCACTTACTGAGTTCTGCCGTGTTGTGCCTGGCTGTAAAAGACATTTTGTACATTTCATCTAATTGAACAACCACATCTGTCCTCAGAGGCTGCTTTTGTCTTCCTCACTGCATTCCTGGAAAAACTGTTTTAGGTAAGAGTGGAGCTAGATTTTGGAGGTAGGTCTGATCTCAAAATACACTCTTCCCATCATGCTGACCAGAAGTTAAAGAATCTGAGATCATCCAATCCACGACCGCTTACTTTCGTCTTATTGCCAGGGTTAAGCCTGCTTTATTTTGTTCTTATGCTTATAAGGAACAAGACAACTGGTAGCTATCCTCCTCCATTTGGTTTTGCATGTACTGAAAAGTATCGTCTTCCCCACTCCCTTAATCCTTTGCTTTTGGATCATTTGCTTATTTTACTTCTTGAGGAACCTCTAAAACTACTCTATGTTCTTTTAGAGAAAATACACATTTGTTAAAGCAGATGTCCCCTGCCCTCCTGCCTTTAGCAGGACTGACACAAAAGCTACCTGCCACACTGTTTTCTTTCTGTCATCCCTCAGGTACAAAATAGATCATATGACTCTCAGCAGTTTATGCCAGGTTCTGCCAGGGAAGAAATAAGACTTCAAAAAATTTCTATGTGTTGAACTTGAGATAGATATACACACACACCCCTACATATACATACATACACACACACGTATATATATATACACACACGTATGTGTGTATATATATATATCTATTATATATCATATATATTGATATGCATAAGTATGTAAAGATACATATGCATATAAAGTGGAGGATGTATACCTATAAATACAAATCTGAACCGGCTCAAAGAGCAGATAGTTTACAGAAAATGTAATGTAGGGGAGCCAAGCCATTGTTTTCCTAAGAATTTTGCCACTAGGATTTTATTTTCAGTATGATGAAAGATTGTAAACCAAATGGTGACATGATAAAATTTCATATCTAGAAATTATGATGGCTATTGGGAAAAGTGGATTGGAAGAGGCAAGGAAAAGCTAGAAGGTATTTCACAACTTCTCCGGGAAAATAATATAATAGGAGAACCAGATACACTGAAAATGAGACCCATTTCCTACAATATTTTCCCAATCCAAAATATTTGGTTGTACAATTCTATACATTTGGATTCGTTGCTCCTTTAGTTCAGCAATGTACTAGGACTGATTTAAAGTCATGTAGTAAGTTTAGCAATCTGGATAACTCAGTCAACTTGATGTATCCAAAATCCAACCGTCAGGTGTTGCTGCTGACTTCAGGTTGGGTTATTGAAACCTTGTCTCCATTTCCTCATCTATAAAATGGGAATAAATAATAATAATAATCCTACTTAGCATGAATTCTAAGTGAGATAATAAATGCTGAAGTCTAGGATAGTGCACGTAATAGGTGCTTAGTACATAAGTGTTATGGTGGCTGTTTTATTAACAAACATCTATAACTTTATTTAAATTATTTAAATAAAAAATGGGACTGGATAAAAAGCATATGTGTGGATTATAAAGGTTGCAAACAGAAGAACAGAGAGTTGGAGGTGGTCTGCCTAGTTCGGTGCCAAGCCACGCCCATGTTCACTCTCCATCCTTTTGGTCACTTTCCCCTAGTGAAACTGTATTTATGACCTGCTTCTGACAATGCCATGAAGAATTGCCTGCCTTCTGCAGGTGACTTACAGACAACACATTAGAAGGCATATGTTCACTCTGCCTTCCCCACATGTACCCAGATCCACACCAGAGCTCGATCAAGAAGAGGGCACTGGCAGGTTTACTCATCTTTTTATTTCCTTGTTGTTCTCTCTGCTGTGATCTCGACGCCGGGAAGTGGTGCTTCTGCCCTCTCACCCCCTCTCTTGCCTGAGAGCTATTGTCAAATGTATAAACACGCAGCGACTTAGAATGGCTTCCAGGGCCGGCTGAGCGCCCGGGAGCCTGTTCTCCCCCATAAATAAGCTGTTGACTGAGGAGCTTACGGCCCATGAGAAAGGAAAGCGGGCTCATCTGAGAGGGAGACTCGCTGCAAGAGGCTGGAGCAAGCTTTCAACTCCAGGTCGCAAGGAAGCTGAGGATTTTTTTTTTTTTTAATATTGTGAAGAGAAGGAAAATGTTCAATAAATCTATTGAGCTGCTTCAGGAAGCCTTTCTCTTGGCCTAATTGAGCTGTTTGGAGTGAGCTTCAAAGTTCTCATCCAGCCCGTGTCAGCATCCTGCCTGCTAGGAGCCGAGAGAAGTTAATCATCTCTGGCACCCTTAGGAGAGACAGTCAGGTACCCGGTGGCCGGCCATTGTGAACTGCAGGTGGGATATGGGAAGCGTGTGGGTCCACATTTGTCTTTGGGGCATGGGGCTGCTTGATCGTGTATGAGAACTGTAGGAGAGGAAAAACTATCTTCCCTCTGCCTGTCTTAGGCTCTCGGGCTGGATGCTGCTGTTAATTAGACTGGCAAGAGACAGACTGACAAGAGAAAACCGGAAGTTCATAATACACAGAGGCATGGGAACATCCAGGGAGGAGTAACCCAGCTGGGTGGTTAGAACTTGGGGCTGTGTACTACTTTAGGCTAAACAGAGAAAAACATGGATTTGAGCTTCTAGGAGAGGGAGGGAGGCAAGGACTGGCAAGGTGACCTGTAAAGGTATGACAAACTAGGGTTTGTCTAATGAGGTTTATTGTCAGGATTTAAGTGGTACCTTCTTCATTGCTAAACAATCGCCTAGTCTTCTACTTCCGGGTAAGGGAGAAGCTTGGAATGTCTTTGCAAATGTAAGATTCCTTTATACATGTAAATTACCTTTATAAAGCAAAAATGTGGCCTTGTTTTTTTGGGGAGCTTTTCCTATATCTGCTTGTTCTCAGTGCCTTTAGCTCAATTTATAGGCCAGAGAGGCATATTTTGGGATGACATGCTCTGGTACCTTTCAGAACCAAGTACACCCGTATCCCCATCTAGACGTTGCCTACTAATAGTTTCAGTGCCAGATAATTCATGTCCAGCAGGCAGATAAATCCAAGACAAGTGTGATTATCCATTTTACTATCTAACCTTTGAATGTGCTATTCACCTTCTGAAACCATCTCTTCCCAGTACAGCTGGCTTCACCTCCCCATCCCCCTTTGCCTGTGGTCTCAAGCCAGCTGTCACCAGTCTGGAACTCCTCATGGCAATGAGGTTAGGAGTACCCTCTGTGTTCTCTCCTAGGACCTGGACTTCCCATTCGAAACACTTGATACACAAAACTGATTCCTTGGTTATCTACCTGACTGCATTCTTTAGTAGTTCATACATTCTGTGCCATGTACATTCTGTTATATCATGTTCATCCCAGAATTGAAAGCAATCCCCCACGTGCAGCAGATTGACAATAAATTATCTACTCAAATAATTAAATAACTATGGTTTGGAGGGAGAGAGTTTGTTTGAGAGCCCAGGATGCTAGCTAATGACGTGGGGATTGTCAAGAATCACCATTCTCTGATCATTTTGAGGACTTTTATTTCATGCTTTTCACTCTACATATTACCTGCATAGTCACGTCCTTATTGGTCTGTGGGATTTCCAGGCCTTGCTGTTGACCAGCACTGGTAGTTGGAGGGGGTAGAGAGAGGCAGAAGGGGAGGGAGAGGGACAGGCAGATTATGTGCTGAGCAGGAGCCCCAAGACACAAGGGGTCCCAGGGCCCTGGAATCATGACCTGAGCTCAAACTAAGAGTCAGACACTAAACTGATTAAGCAACCAGGCATCCCTGATAGATTTTTTAAATAATTGATAAACTTGACTATGTGTATGTATTTGCATTTTCAACAGATTGTGCTATGGATGTAACCCTTTCCATGATGCCTTCGGACTTGAATTTCTTTTTGTCCTTGTTCTGTTTGAGTTTAGACTTTCAGCAAATTTTCTTTATGATTCTCTATCCTACCTCTGGCATACCTTGCAAATTCACCTGTAACTAAATCTGTTTAATCAAGGTCATAAAAACTAAGTTAACATGAGACCTAGATGTGGAATCCAGTGGTCTTGACTTTCCTATTCACAACGGAGCAGCCGCTACTTCTCTTCCTCCTGCCTCTTCCACCTACTTCCACCCCTGTTGGGGCAGGTATAGAATTTCAAGCCATTTTGTCTTATTGATTGAGTCATCTATCTCTCATTCTGCAATGTCAGGGCCTTAAGTACTTCTATGGAGCACAAGGACTCTTCCTCACCTATCTTTGACTTTGTCATTGATATAATTTACTACTCCTGATTATTTATATATATACACACACACATACATACACACACACATACATATATATACTTTTTTTTTCCCCCAAAAAGTAAGAGGTCAGGGTGACCAGGAAGGATGGTAGATGGAACATCAACTCTATCCCTCTTGAAGAAAGGTATCAGAATACTGTCCTCATATAAGGCTGATGTAATCCCTCTAAACAGAACCTTAACTTCTTACGTTAGAAATTCTTAGACTCAGCTTCTAAGACTGCCATTCTTAGCTGCCTAAACTATATCCTTCCTTTTGGTCTTCAGTGGTTGATGAAGGATTTTATTTCTGCCTTGGTCTGGAAATACCTTGTTAGAATTTTTTATGGAAAAAAGATCCAGAGGGAAGATATATAGGTATAGATATAGATACAGATAGGGATAGAGATGTAGATATAGATGTAATATCTATATCTATATATGTAATAATATATATATTTTTCCAGAGTGAGTTTACTATCTTTTTCTACCACTCATTTTTAATTCTTTTTTTTTCTTAAACCTCTTAAACCTCTTTTTTTCTTAAACCTCTTACCATTCTTAATGTTTTACAGCAATTTCTCTGTGATTATGGAGAGAAAACTGCAACTACACTTAGCCACGTCTTTTACATTTACCTGTGTTAATCTTAAAAAACAGACCTAACTTGTTAATTATTTTACCAGCAAAAATGGGTTTATTTGGAAATAGCAGAAAATTGCAATTCAGGACATGCCAGAGGAAAACTATAAACAGGTCCAGAGAACAAAGGAAAGGAATGCTCTTTTATAAGCAGACATGAGGACTTATGAGGGGGACCTTACAAATAAAAAATGCTTTGGAATAAATTAGGGGTTCAGAGTGTAGTGGATTTTCATTGACATTCTCAATGGCTGGATTGTTTGTTGTCTATAGAGGAGAAAATTTTTCTTCCTTCTGCTGGGGTAGTCAGGTATAGGCTTCTTCCTGTTGGGAATGCAAGGTACCGCCCCTCCTTTTGGGGTCTACAGTTGACAAGAATAGGGCAAGACACAATGCCCCCTATGGCCTCTGGACTCCATAAATGAGGTTTCCTTCATTCAGTTTCACACCTGTGTGGCTCTGAACAGCTTGCTTTATATGCTGAGCAGGTTTAAAAGAATTAAGCAAGAATTGAATTCTTCAAAATCAAGTCATTGCTTAAGAATATGGAAGATCTTGCTATTTGAATGAACCCTATTATGGACCTTTTTTTAAAAAGCAAATAATCGCTCTTTATCTTATCTTGTATGCAAATCCTGACTTCCACATTTTAGCTCTACTTAAAGCAGGGCCTATTTGTCTAGTTATCTTTACCTAATGGTCATTCTCCAATCTTGTAATTGAAAATTAGGTAATTTTCATTTATTCTCTGGCCTCTGTGCCTGAAAATTTCTCATCTCTATCTTTGTTTTGGTAATTCTCTTGGAGGAACTATAATAGTTTCTGCAAAATGATCATATCTGTGTTTTAGTCTGAAAACAAAACAGAGCATACACCAGGGAATTAAGTACCCAGGATCAGTCGAAGGAACTGTTGATGACTTTTTGGAAAATTGCAGTAAATCATGGTTTCCTTATGGAATATAGAAGTGTCTGATTTTGGCATTCAATTCTCAAACATACTCAAATATGTTTTTCTTCGCCCTTTCCCACTTTGGGTTTATATACCATCATATTAATCAGAAATAGGCCATCTTGCCTTTGAGTCATTCATGAAGAATGCTTTTCTGTTCTAGTTCTAAGAGAAGTGACTATTTTTGCTTTTCGAGAGGATCTCTTCTTCTGGGGCCAGAAGAAACATCTGAATGAAAAAGTATCCATCAGACTTGAATGTAAAGATAAAACTTCACTTTCATTGCCTTTTTACCATTAAATACATACTTGAAAAGCGTCGTCTTCTTTTATAGATTTCCTTTCTTTGTCACGGCAGTACTGATTCAGTGCAGAGAACTAAATCTTAATATGCTGCCCAATAACGTGTTATTTGCTGGCATGTGCAAAGCAGAAGATGCCACTGTGGAGTTTCCAACTCAGCTTTGTTAAATCTAATGGACTTGGCCATTTCAACAAATATTTGTGGTCAAGGTCCTCCTAGTAAGTGAATATCTGCCTGATCAAACAAGGCTGAGATCATTCTTCTTTTGGACCTCATCCTCAAATCTGCTCACAAAGAAGTTCTACAAATGAAGCCAGATATAGAAACTCACTTTACTGGTGAGAACGTTCAAGTTTAGCTGGTGGAAGGAAAAAGAATAGGATGTCATCCAATGATCCTGCTTTTGCGTGTCCCATGCCCCTGTCCTATTCCTTGGTAAGGGTTCACCTGGAGTATGCCCACTGAAGGTTATGGTCTAGTTGGGTTACCAAACCAAAATTGATTCCCAGTGCTTCATGGGCCGGCTTCACCATCAAAACCAGTCAAGCATACACCAACCAAGTCCCTTGGTGCTCAAGCCTTTCATTTCAGGGGAGGGTTTAGGTTGGGTGCACCTCTTCAAGCAGGCTGATGAACTGCAGCCGTGTGCAAATTAATTTTCTTCAGGAGTTATTTATTGCTCTCAATTTAGCAGCATATTCAGAGGGAATGAAAAACAAAGGCAGTTGTAAAATGAGGACACAAAAGAGGTGCACTATGTCTGGTCTTATTTGTGCATTGATGTAAGAGCAATATGGGGGAAGTAAGACCACTGTGGTCCATTTTGTCACTGGTGCATTGGTGGTCCCATCTTGCTGAAAGGCCTAAACCAAGGCCATGGCCATGTCTGATCATTGATGGATTTCCTGACATTGTTGAGAAAGGCAGACCAAATTAATGGTGATATTGTCTGGATGATTTATCGTAAGTTCTCCCTGCAGTTTTAATTAGCTCTGCTCTTTCTCTCCTCCCATTTTAATCGCAAGCATATGTATATTTTTGTATCATTAATTTAAAAAGTCTGTAATGTATTTTGTATCATCCATCTACTTTCAAAGTAGTTAAAACTTGATACAGTAGGAAAAACACTGGACAAGCCAGATTCCTCTAAGTTCTGTCCAGGTCTGTCATAACCTATAGTGTGTCCTTGGACACAACCTTGCAGCCATGTTAATTTTTTGCTATTGCCAGCTTACAAATCTACTTCAAGTCTTTGGGCAACGAGAGATATGCTTTCTAACTCCATTACATATACATTCTCCTTTTTTTTTTTTTTTAAATAAATTCTCTTTTAAAACAGAGTATGTTATGAACTGACATTAAGGGAATTTTCTCTCTCTCCCTCTTTTGTTAAGATTTTATTTATTTATTTGAGTGAGAGAGAGAGCACAAGTGGGGCAGGGGGCAGAGGGAGAAGCAGACTCCCTGCTGAGGGGGGAGCCGGATGTGGGTTTGATCCTGGGACTCCAAGACCATGACCCGAGCAGAAGGCAGATGCTTAACTGACTGAGCCACCCAAGCACCCCTTAAGGGAATTTTCTAAGTACATTTTTTTTCCAGGAAAATAATTATTTATGGAACAGGATAAGGTTACCTTTATAACAAGTTCAAATTCCTTTAGTTTGGGTGATTTCCAGATCACTTTCATTCCCTCTTTTCCACCTTGACTTCTAAAAGGACAAAGTATGAAGTACATATGGCTGATACATCTCTAAACAAATGCCCAGTTGCACTTAGTAAACATCCAGCATCATTCCAGAAATCCAGAAAGGACCAGAGATAGAATGGTCACATAGAAAGTTAAGTGACCTTTATACGCTCAGTGTTGGAAAAGACACCTCAAAGACACTTCTTTCCAACCACAAAAGCATTGTTCAAAAACACTTCATATCTCCCCAAGTTTGTCTTTATATCAGAGGTTTCCCAATTGTAACTGTCCAAAAAGCCATTTAAATTCCAAGAGACTCAGCTTTCTCATCTATAGGAGAGAGAAAGTGGACCCAGTTATCTCTAAATCTTTTATTTGCCTTAATATCTTATTATTCTGCTAGACATTTTAAGCCTATCAAGAAATCTGCTCCCAAGAAAAAGACGTTGAGGAAAACACAAAATAGGTGATAATGAGGTTTTTAAAGTAGTAGTAAAATT
This sequence comes from Mustela nigripes, assembly GCF_022355385.1. NCBI lineage: Eukaryota > Metazoa > Chordata > Mammalia > Carnivora > Mustelidae > Mustela > Mustela nigripes. Next base: position 126,085,188 of record NC_081569.1, on the reverse strand, counting down.
AAATGCTTGGAGGTTTGGCATAATGATCCAATAGTTTAGTTACTCCCTGAGAGTAAGAAGTTAAGGAGGTCCATTTTCTTCTAAGCCAGTACTTCCTGTTATAACCGGGTAATAAACATACTTCTTACTTAATAAGAAGTGGATGAACTTAAAGACCAGCTGCTAATACCCACAGGCAGACAAATAACACGTCTTTATTATTGACACTGCACATTTCCACAGATCCTATCTGTTACTACTAAGAGTATTGCTTTTCTGCTATTTTTTACAAAAAAGCCCAATAAAATGTAAACCTTACTTTCCTAAATTATTGCTCCTGAGATATTCAGATTAAATAGAAAAACACCCTATATATATTTTATAAATCCTCTTGTTCTGAGCAATTAAAAGGAGCTATTTCATTTTAGTCATGTCAAGGAAAGCAAATTTGTCCCAGAAGTCATATTTCTACTTCTGATGTCAGAGTGGCTTTATTATGTGACATTCTAAGGAAAGGCTTGATGTCATATTTCTAGTAAAGTATTTAATTTGATAAATAATTTAGATATGTCAAACTAAAAATTTGACATTCCTGAAATAAAGTTTTAACTCAAGCTTAGTAATAAAGTTATCACATAAATAATAAGCATTATTTTCAGGATGGAATATGGTGCCTTGATTAGAAAGAAGCAAAAATAAAAGATGTATTTCATGGAAGAAAAGAAATGGGTGCTGTTTATTTGGCAATAGGAAATCAGACCAAAATATATTTGTGTGACATTTGGATAGGGTCATGTGGGTGGGCAGGATCTGTCTTTACAAATACTTTCAGCCTCTGGCATGAGAATGGAAAAATGAATCCTGTATGTTATATGACTGAGATGCGTATTAGAACTTAGGCAGAATGATTTTTGAACTTGGTCTACTGGGAAATTACCTTTCACACAGCTCTAGGATATCTCTCTCTATCTATCTACACATGTGTATGTGTGTGTGTGTGTGTGTGGGTGTGTGTATAAAGCATATATATAGTTTTCTTAAACTTTATTGATCTACTGGGTACATCGACACATTAAAATAGAATTGCCCAGTACAAAAAAGCAGTTTTTAAAAGGGCAAAAGTCAAGTGAGATCATACCCAGCTGGGGGCTGGCAGGCATAAGACTTTTCTTCAGAAAGAAGTAAGGTGAGGTGAGCCTTAGTAATAGTTACTCTGAAATAGTCTGAGAACATCTACCCCTAGAAACAAGACAAGTCATTGAATATGGTGCCTTGATTAGAAAGAAGCAAAAATAAAAGATGTATTTCATGGAAGAAAAGAAATGGGTGCTGTTTATTTGGCAATAGGAAATCAGACCAAAATATATTTGTGTGACATTTGGATAGGGTCATGTGGGTGGGCAGGATCTGTCTTTACAAATACTTTCAGCCTCTGGCATG
>NC_081569.1:126066670-126083759 GCF_022355385.1 Mustela nigripes | reverse complement strand
TAGAAGACCCCAAATTTACTAATGCAAATATCAATTCCTTTCCCAGGGATTTGAAAAAAAAATAATGATTACTATTTCAAATCCTAAAGCATCGAGCCTAAGTTTGAATAACCTGACCTTTTTTTTTTTTTTTCTGAGAAGTAATACACCTGTATGGCAGAAGATTTTTCTTTGAAGGAAAGGAAAGAAGTGAGAAAGTTAGAAACAGTTCGGAAAAGAAGGAGACACTATTCAAGCACAGAAAATGACCAAAAATATTATTTCACAAAGAATTAGGGGGAACGTAAAGCAAACAATAAGTTTGCAAGAATAAATTTTTGCTTTGCAAGAATGCAAAAAAAGGGCATTACCCAATGGTAAATCTTTCATTTCTTCCCTTTTGTTGGATTCCAATTTGCTTCCTTCCACTTCTGCTGACTTTGATTGTTGCTGTCAACAAAAGAGCTTCCCAGACACCAATGGCACATGCTCTTCTGGCCTATGGGAACTCGTCCCCCCTACACTAACTAGGGGCACCTGTCACAGGGGAGAGCAGCACAGAGACATGTGGGCTTGCTAGTAAAATCCCAACTGGCATCCGTGCCCCATCTCTGCCTCATTAGCCCCTGGCTTACCCATGGCCCACCATGGCCACTGAAGGTGGCCCCACAACAGACACACTTCATAACCATTTGCCATCATTATGTGAACAATAAATGGGCCATAACCAATTAAAAAAAACATTATTACCTCCCAAGAGGATGGATGAAGAAGGGATTGAGATGGCTGAAAAGGGAGAGTGAGAAGGAGGGAGTCAGAGGAAGAGAACACTCCAGTGATTTAATGGAAGAGTGAGAGAATGCAAATAAAGGAGACATATTTCTAAATATTTCATATTTTTCTTTTGTCGTTGTAGTAATCGAACCCAGCTTTTGATTCACTAGTAACTAGCTATGAAGCATTTTGCCCCTGGATGGACCCTCCTTTGGTGGTTTTCCATGTGACAATATCTGACTAGGAGACAGTAAACCTAATGCTTAGTACAATACAGTTGCCGTTCATCATAGCTGGGTGGGAAGAATGTTCTTTTTCTCAGATGTGACACAAAATTGCTTGGCCACTAGTTAAATGTGTTCTCTTGTCTTCCAAATATCTTTCTTGTTGTACCATGGAAATCTGAGCAACAGTGTGACAGATTTTTAGTTCTTATTTCAGAAAACTTCTGTTTCTATAGAACTACATTTGCTAGAATTCTTCCCATTTGATCAGTACTATTTAGTCTTCTATCAAATCATTTATATTTTGATGATATGTATTATTTTAGTGACTGAATCAACTCATATACAAAAAGTAAATCTTTACCTTTTCTTGTGAGCTCAAAACCTGAGCTTAAAAGAAAGGGAGCCCTTTCTGTAAGAGTCTCCTTGTGCCTTAAGAATCTCTTTGAAGCCATAAGCTTGACAGAACCCAAGCTCATTCCTGACCCCAGTCCTGGATTTGACAGGAGCTGTATGTTTGTAACAGTTGCTCTTGTGTGGCTGTATAAATTCACTGTGTCAATTGTTTGCATCCTGAATTAATTTGTATAAGGTGTCTGGGGGAATACTGATTTCATATTGGAAACAAGGTTATGTGGAAGCCTTTATGGAGTTCTCTACATCAGCATGTTATAATTCTCCCTTCTACCATGCTCTAGGGGAATTAGCCAGGTGACTCCAAGAGACTACATTTTGGAAAAATTGCTAGCACCATGAAATCAACCAGTTTCTAAGAATTTATTCCTTGCAAGAAAATTAGAGCATTAACTCTTTCCTCTCACTGATTGAATTATAGCTGCACTTGATCTGATTTGTGAAATGCTGCACTTGCATATGAGTAGTTAGAAACAGGAAAGTGTGCTGAACCAGATGTTGTCCTGAGGAAAGGAGACTGTGGAAATGTAAAAGTGTTACAAAATGACTTACCCATGGGTACGACCCACAGCTTTCCGATTTCTCCTGGCCTCATATTATTCCCAACTTAATGATTTTCTTTTCTAAAGAAAAGGCAGCACTTCCAGTGAGCTAAGTGCTTATGCCCCAATGTCCAGTAACTGAGTTCATATATGCATCTCTTATTAGCTTGATTATCACTTGTTTAGCGTCCCTGAGTCTCTGTTTCTTCATTTGCAAAAGGAGGATTGTTGTGAGGCTTCCATGTGCCACCCCATGTGTCTTATTTAGTGCTTTGTCTGACACGAAGACAGACCCAATGAGCAGCCGTGGCCATCTCGCATCTTGGCGCCATTTTATTACAGTGATAGAGAAGTAAAATAGGCATGTGCTGCCCTTTTTTTTTTTTTTCCTTTCCTCATTTTCAAAAACAATAGGTTTAAGCCCCCAGGTTGCATTAAAACTTCTTGCCATGCATGCATGACAGTGAGTTTGAAGGGAAGAGGGCAGTTAGGAGGAAGTGAATTTGGATCCTTCACTTGTCCTGAACAACTTACCTAACCTTTATCTAACCTTTATTCTGTTTTGTCTATTTTGAGAATAAAGAAGTAATATTGAGCTACAGTGAATTATTTCTAAAGTGAAAACTTAACTCTTTTGTAAATGTCATATTGTTAAATAGTGGTTTTCCTTGTCCAGTGATAGTTAGCTTTTTTACTTCTGGAAAGAACTTATTACATTACTTTTTTTTTTTTTTTTTTGGGACAAGGAATTTTATCCTTAGTCCTCAAAACACTTGAGCATGAAAACATCTGCCCTCATTTTTTTACCTTATTTCTCTAGCGCCAATGGCAGCCATGTTTATAATCTTTGTTTTCATCCTAGTAAAGCTGAGGAAAGACAAGTGGAATGTACAGAGAGAAAGCTTTTCCCTGGAGTGTGACTCAGCCCTCAAAAGAAAATCAGCAGCGTGAAAGGGAGAAAATGTTTAATCACTGAGAGCAAAAATTACATGCTAAATATTAGCACAACTGATAAGGAGCGAGAACTAAGAGAGAATGAGGGAGCAGCTTCACTCTCTGTCTCGCCTGATGCCTGCATCAGGTATTGTAGTTTCCTGGGGGGAAACCCTCCACAGCTACATTCAGAATCACCTAGGAAATGATGCTTTACTTCCAGACCCCATTCCTTCCTCTACCCCATTCCTTCCTCTTCTTCTGAGCTTTAAGCAAGGGAACTGCCAGTAGAGAACATTTCCTTATGTATTTCTGTTCTACTGTTATGCAGAGAACTTTGAATGGCCGTCTGCTCTGGAAGACAGCAATTAGCTGTGTGACTTTATCTAGGCCAAAAGTATGGGATTAGAACATCCACACATATTAAAAAACCAGTTCTTAAGGTAACATTGATCCTAGTTTATCTTCTAATTCCTTTCATGTCTGGAAAACTGTCTTCCTTGACAGTTTCAGAATGCCCTTTTATTACTTTGTTTCCTACCATGGTACTAATATTTTGATTTTTTGGTTGCCTGTGTTGTAAATTCATCCTACCATCCCTCCTTCTAGATCTTCCAACGTGCATGCACAGACACACATACTCACATATTCCACTCACACACCACACAACTGTAAGTTGTCTAATTCAAGTTAGCATTTCCATTTTATTATTTTTTTCAGGATGAACGAAATGTCCCTGTTTTAGCCTGGTGGTATTTAGGCAGACTTGAATAAAATACCAGGTTATTTCTAGCTGGATAGAAAGTTCAGCTCCAACCTATTAGATAGTGTTGCTGATTTATACAATAGGAAGCAAGAGGAAAGAACTATGGGTAGGCATAATAAATAGAAGACAAAAATCACCCTAAGCATGTCACCTGTTGCCTATTTAAATCTTGCAAGCTCTACTTGTTTACCAAAATTTGGTTCTCAGTGCCTTCAGACACAGTCCCAATTCCTTTTCAAGAGAACGGCTTGTTTGCTTTTTTTTTCTACATGTTATTAAACATGTACTATATTCCAAGTGCGCGAGGAGGTACATTTATTGGGTTCATTGACTCTTGCAGTAACCCTCTGTGGTGTGATGGTATCCCATTTATGGCAGTTTCTGTGATACTATACGAGGAAAGATTCAATGGGAATGTGCCTAACAATGCCTTCATATATGCTCTGTTACAACAGTGTTCATTTATTTGCTGCTTCCCCCACCAAACTGAATCTCATTCGTTCTTGTACTCTGTAGCAAATAGTGCTAAGTAATTCAGTATTAGCAAACAGTGCTAAGTAACTCAGTATTGTCCATATGATTGAAATCCTGCTTACGAAATGGTGGGAGCCCTTGTGCAGAGTCACTCTGACCCAGGAGTCACTGCTTCTGACAATAGGAAACCACACATTCAACATGACCAATTAGGAAGTAAGAAGGGAGCTTCTCTTACTTTTTACATTCCCTATTTTTATTTTTAAAAAGTTTTAAAAACTTTAAATATTTGAAAACATTCGTGTTTAAGTGGTCTTATAGTTTGATTTCAATAATAGCTGTACATCCATATATTGATATATAAAAATAGTTTCCAATACAATAATCAGTGGGGGAAAAAGGTATCATAATAGTTTACATAGAATAAACCAATTTTTGAACATGTAGAAGTGTATTTGTATACCCTTATCTAGGCACATTTTTATTCTTCTTTTATTCTTACTTAATCAGTCTGCTATTGTGGGATACTTGGGCTATTTTTAATGTTCTGTTGTCATTATTATTATTATTATTATTACTATTGGGGAAAATATCCTGCACCAGATATCACAGTCTCTCTGTGTGCTTGTCTAATTGTTTTATCAGGATAACAGGACCCATATGTATCCAGTTCAATGCAGCTACTGGTGTGAGTTGCTTCTGTGCTTCTAGGAATGGGCTTTTCCTCTGGGAATAGTGGCTGCCACATTATCTAGTGACTAGAGTAATATGACTTCATGTGACATGATTAATGAAGCATGACAAAGGTCGTCTGCATCTTATTTATCAATGAGTTAACTGACACTCCTGCAGGATACTTATCTTTTGGAAAAGGCTGTTCCTGAGCTGAATTCCTGAGCTGAGGTGTCAGCAAAGGCCATGTCTTCTCATATGAAAAGTAACTGCTTCTAATCTAGCGCATGTGGCCATTGGGCAGAGGGCCTTGTCAACTGTGTAAGTTCTGTGGGACTGGGTTAAATTGGGAAAGAGAAGCACCTTAGAGCAGTCAGAGAAGCGACAATTGTAACCAGCAGGTTCAACTGCAGCTCTACAATGTGACTGATGTCTTAAAATACACTACATGTAAAGCATTTTTGAAACGTGGAACTTAAAATAGTAGAAGCTTCTTCCTGGCTTCTTTACTGGTCACGTCAAATGTATGGCCTCCCAAAGACCTTCCTCATCTATTCTGGGTAGGGCCCTCCCACTGAAATGAGCACAGCTTCCTTCGTGCCGACAGCACCCATGTCCTGATGCTCGCTGTAGCCGGTGCCATGTTATTTGCTGGTATGGAAGCTGTGCCATAAAGGACCCGTGGGAGTTACCAGGCAGGTGAGAGGAAAGGCATTGGCAGCAGAAGCTGCGTACACAGAATGCGGTGGTGAACCTACCAGGCACACTGGGAACCTGGAAATGGTCTGACTATGCTGGAGGTGGTTTGCAAGCTGAGGAGTACAGGAAGTGTAGCTGAAGAGCTTGGGAAGTGGCAGGTGACAGAGGCCCTTGCATCCCCCTGGCGTTTATCAAACTTCTGGATCACTTTGTTTTGTGATGAGCACCGAACCAGAACCTCAGTATGAATTCTTGTTCTTATCTGTAAAAGTCACTTCAATAGCTTATCATTGCCCTTATAGAAGATGAAGTCTTTATTTTTTTATTGTTTTTTTTTTATTTTTTAAGATTTTATTTATTTATGTGACAGACAGAGATCACAAGTAGGCAGAGAGGCAGGCAGAGAGAGAGAGAGAGAGGAGGAAGCAGGCTCCCTGCTGAGCAGAGAGCCTGATGTGGGGCTTGATCCCAGGACCCTGGGATCATGACCTGAGCTGCAGGCAGAGGCTTAACCCACTGAGCCACCCAGGGGCCCCAAGACTAAGTCTTTAATACAGCCCATAAGATATAATCTGTCCTGCCTCCTTAGTCTCTCGTCACCAGACCTGCCTGCTTTCATCCAGCCTCACTCTCTGTGCTCCAGCCATATTGACTTTCCTTGAGCTGGCTAATAGACCATGTCGCTGCCTCCTAACAAAGGGCCTTTGCACAGCTGTTTACTCTATGTGAAGTCCTCTTTCCTCCCTGCCACTCTTACCTATTCATTTCAAATTTTTGCCCATTTATTGTCAGTTCCTTTTTACTCAAGAAATGCTTCTCCAAGTTCCCTGAGGAGATCTAATTTCCTGCTTACACCTGCTCATAACGCCATGCATTTTTCTTTCACAGCACTGCAGGAGGAGTAATTGGCAGTGATACATTGGTATAATTATTTGATTAGTGTTGGTTTCTTCCTTGTAAGTAACATCATCATCAATACCATCATCATTAAATCAGCCAGCATCAGTTGGGATGCTTACCATGTGCCTCACACTATGCTAAGCATTTTTAAAAGATTTGCTTATTTATTTTAGAGCGAGAGGATGGGATGGGGCATAGGGAGAGAAAGAATCTCAAGCAGACACTGAGCAGAACCCCCACCAGCCCAACGTGGGGCTTGATCCCATGAACCCGAGATCATAACCTGAGCCTTTGAAACTAAGAGTCGGGCACTCAACCAAATGAGCCACCCATGTGTCCCTATTCTAAGCATTTTATCTGTATTAACTCATTTAATTCCCACAGCAGTTACACAGTTGATGAAGTTGGAATTTGAACCCAGGCAGACTGGATGCAGAATCTGTGCTCTTAACCGCTGTGTTTCTGCTGACTTACCTATAAATTCCAGTCCTAACACACAGTTCTTGCTCCATCAATATTTGTTGAAAGGATGAATGCATAAATTCATAAAATAGGTAAAATAGTGACAACTCCATATATGCCTAACTCTTAACTGGAAGCAATTTGGTATGACGCAAAACGACCATGGTAGACCAGCCCTTCATTTGCAGGGTTACATTCTAGAGATTTGGAAAAGAGAAATCCTGGAGTATTTTATGTGATTTGAAATGGAAATCTTACAAGATGTTAACCAAAGAGATTAGTTCAGTGGTTTATGTGTCCTTTATTGTGACCTTTCCCAGTAAAAACTTTTGAGTTTGTTCAGTGTCTATAATCCCATGGGCTATGTTTATAAACTTGAGTGTTTATGCTCTATTTGCTAAGGGTTTCCTCTACATGAAATAGCCCTTGAAAGCTTAGAAATTGAGAGAGTAAGTCAATGTTAATATCATTCAGGGCTCTGCCAGACTGACTATCTTGCTTACCCAAAAGAATATTACTTTCCTTTTTCTCATCTCTATATAATAAGTATTTCACATCATTGTGTTTTCATGTACTGATATTTCTCCACTAATCTGAGAAGACATCTAGATAAAATGAGGTGGAGAAGTGATTGAAACTAGCTTTATACCTTAGACACTGGTTTATTGTTAGAAACCCACACACAGTCAGACCACTGAATTCCCTTTGCAATACCAGATTTTGATAAAAGCATATTCAGTCATTCAGTCTCCTCATGGACTTGCCTTCATATACCCTTTGCTGGGAGATCAGGTGGAAAAATACACCCAAACTATAATTATTTCTGTGTAAGTAAGAATGCATATGTAGTTTCTATATATCATGTGTTACACTGTTATCAGTTGCATTTCAAGCAGTGCTAACTAGAGATGACTGATGCTATTTTTTTATAGTCTTTGCTCTCCGAATTTGTCATGGTGAGAAGTGAGGGAAATATGTGAGGGAAGCATTTGTTGATGGGATGGTGTAGGAAGGTTGATTTGTGACTCATGATAATTGGAGGTGGGTGGGAAATGAATTCAGTAGGTAATGTTTGTGTGTGTGTGTGTGTGTGTGTGTCTGTGTCTGTGTAAATAATGAGTGAGTTTGTTTTTCCCACTGTTAAAATTGTTGAACAGAGTGGTAATTTGGACACCTGATTTTCTCTACTCCTGGATTTACTAGTAAAGGAGGAATATTGTATAAAGAACAAGGCAACATTGGTCTTGGGTGGTAATATAGTGTATAATTCTGTGATCTTTTCATGTCACAACCAATGCAGATTTACATTTACCTGGCTTTTCTATAAGATTGTGCACAATACTGTTTTCTAACAAACATCACAAGAGAGTATTTAACACATAAAGCAGTGAAATCGATATTTATGTATATGTACTCTTCCTAGAGTTGAATGTTCTAACTGATGGAAGGAGGAGAGAGCCTGACTCTAGGACAACTCTACGCATCCTGGATAACCTCTACAAACAGCAAACCCAGAATCATTCATAATTGATGATAATTATCTTTGGTCATCCAATTTCAAGTTAGGCTAGTAAGATGTGGCTTCGGGGATGATTCTTAGTGCCAGGTAAAGATTGGCTTATTCATAGGGAAAGCTATTAATTGTTAGACAGATAAGATTAAATTCAAAGTTCTTCTCAGAGATTACATCAACTGTGGATGAGACAAAAAGCTAGACAGGTGTCTGACCAGAGCACTGGTATCTAAATGAGGTAAACCGGAAGCAGAACCCATTAGGAATTGAGAATTGAGTGAGAAGGCCACGTTCACATGTCAGCTGGCCTTCAGAGCAGAGTTTCAGATTCATGTACCATCCCAGGTCAGAAATCGAGGAGATGGAGGTGTGGGGGATGGGATGAAAAGGAAGGGGCAGTTGGGCACCAAGAGACTAAGTAGACATTCTGGCCAACTCTGTAAAGGGGTCTCATGGCAAAGCCTCAGTGAAAAGGCTAAGTTTAGAGATTCTGATTCTAGGCACATTGATTCTGTACATGGGGCAACCCACGGGTTAGATTATTTCCAGATTCTCATTGCTAGCCAGTAGACAGCAAACAATACATGCCCATCACTTACTCCATAACTGGCAGTGCTAAGTCATTATTGTAACCCCAGGTCCTAGCAGAGAGCATACCAAAAAGCAGGTGCTTCATCAATGATTAAGGAGTGAATGAGTGAGTGAAGAAATGAATGTAGGTGAATGAACGAATGAATAGCAAAATGTTGGCAGGGGATAGAGTAAGGCTGTGGTAGCCAAGGGCTGACATCATCCTTTAAGGACCAACTCCAAAGGCCACATTTTCACTATCGCTTATACTGAGTTAATCACTCCTCTCCATTGTTCCTATGGTGATTTATTTATTCTGCTTTAATAGCATTTATCAGTCATATTTTAATTACATTCCACAAATCTCCCTCCCTCCTGAGGTATGAAATCCTTGACCATAGGGGTTATTCTTTTCTACCTACAGGACTACACATAGTATCTATCACAGACTAGGTGCTCAGTAAATGACTATCAAATTGAGTCTGTAAAGTTCCTAATGTACCCCTTTTGATTTGTGAACCGTACTTCATTCACTCAAATAAGATCCCAAAACCTTGTGATCATGTGATAGTCACACTGAAATCAGAGCAGTAACTTCTCCAATATCAGGACTTCTCCCAACCCTTCAGGTTCTCTCTGAGCAAGGCTATCTTTTCCTTTACCTACTAGAAATCACATATTGGAATACGTTGTCGATGGGTGCTCTTCTGGATTGCCCCACAGTTCATGTACTTCTCTGATGAAGAGAAATAAGCTCTATGGGTAGAATTGTGCCCTGGTAAAGGGCCCTCAGCACTGACACAGATGCTAGGACCACACTGAAAAAACAAAGAATGTGGTCAGAGGCTAAGAGAGACAGGGCAAGGAAAGCATCAAGTGTGTGAAGGAGGGAGCTCCGCTCTTCTTCCTGGTGTACTGGGGAGCCCAGGAGTGGCCTCACTTTGTACTCCAGGAGTGACATTTTAATTTATAAGCTAAGAATACACTGATAGCCAACTGCAAAAATTGATTTGGTTGTTCATCTGATTCAACTCATGTCAGAGTTTGAAAGTAATTATGATAGTGGAGCTGATAGTCAGGCAATTACATTGTGTTCTCTCACTTTCCAGCTCTTTCCCCCTCTCGTTTCCTCCCCATCCCTCCACCCCCAGGGCTCTTCTTGTGGAAAAGTAATGTAGGCACAAGACAAGAGAGTGATCTTTAGAGAAGTGGTATGTGGACTCCTACAGCACAGGATATAATAATAATATTTATTATTATAAATGAATTTATTTATTATTTATTTATAATAATAAATAATATTTATATAATAATAATTTTATAATAATAATATTATTATAAAATTTATTATTATAAATTATAAATATAATATAAATATAAATATAATAATATATTATTATTATTATATAATTATAATATAATAAATAGCACGTTGTCTGGGTTAGTCCTTTATCTTCATCTACTTTCTGTTAGCCTCCTATGAGATTTGACCGGACGAAAGGTGCACTCTTTTGGCCCCTTCTTGAAAATATGCAATAGTAAAAGCACATGTACTGCAAAACAGTTACTGTTCCTGACTTGAATTTGAGTTGTGTTTACCATATCTACAGATACAGGTTGTTTTTCTAAGATTTCCTCCAAATGATAACGCAAACAGGAGCCCTGGGGTCAGGAGAGATTTATGTAAGGTTGAAATCTAGGTCTGTGCTGGGGAACGGATTTTATGGGAGATTGAAAATAGTCCTTGAAATACCAGTACAAAATACAGAACAAGTATTGGAAAGAGGAAGGAAGACTTTCTGCTGGGAACAGTACGTGGCATGCACACCTAAAAATAATGTAGAAGATGGAGTTGAGAGTATATCAAAAGCAAGAATTACTTTTTAGTCAGGTGAAGAGATTGATGGATAGACATGATTTCCTTGATCTATTTCTGTTTTAAAGGATGTTTATTTATTTGCAAACACTAGAAAATTCAATATTTTTGACCCAGCAGAGTAGCTTTTCTTGTCCAAAGCTAATAAATCAGAATGTTTGGGCTGGAGAGTCTATTCGCTCTAAAAAGTATTGTAATATCTAAATTATTTGAAAGTGTTTTTCTCTTAACAATATAGAAAAAAAACTTTAAAGGATTTCAAACCAAGGTTGATGGTATTCAGAATCACATCTCACCTCCAAGGTACCTAGTGGCTTAAAATTCACCATGACTCCCTAAAGATTTGAAAACAAAATGAGAACTTCCCTCAAAGACTGGACTATTCCAGATTCAGGTTTTCCAGTATGCACTCTGTTAACTTCTCTTTATTTTTTAAATATTTTATTTATTCATCTGAGAGGGAGAGAGAGAGAACAGGAGGTAGGGGAGAAGCAGAGGGAGAATCAGACTCCCTGCTGAGCAGGGACCCTTGACATGGGGCTCGATCTTAAGACTCTGAGATCATGACCTGAGCCAAAGGCAGACACTTAATCATCTGAGCCACCCAGGTGCCCCTGTTAACTTCTCTTTAAGACTCATTGCTACTGCTTGGTGCACTGCAATTTGGCACTTATATCCTTGTAATGAGGGAAGTGTTCTGTACCCAGCAAATGTATCAGAGAAGGTTGACTAAATTGGTACCAAGACTGGTGTTGTGGAACATGCCATTGGCTTCTGGTCCTACCACCCTGCAGGAAGGTGTTAGTGAATAAACTACATATACCCCCCCCCAAATATTTCAACTGCTGTTTATATTACATTACATAACAGAGAAACATTTTACATCGTCATCTGTGGATCATCTATCAAAAAAAAAAGTGTGGGAAGCGAAAGAGAGTATGGGAAGAGACCCAAAACATAAACATATAGACTTTCGGGTCTATATAAAGTTGATATACATTCTCAGGTCGTCTAGTTCAAAATACAAATTTAATTGTTTGTACATTTTTTTTAGTGCTATTATATCATACTGAAGCCTCATAAGATCCATGTCATTGGTTTGCTGAGAGTTTAAAGTTCCTTTTATGCTCTTCTTGACTTTCCCGTCCTGTCTCTGACCACAGCTTAATGGTTAAGGGTAGAGGGAAGAACTTTGGAATCAGACAGAATTGGGTCAGAACTGTAGTCTTGCTACCTATTATCTGCATTCTCAAGTCTCTCAGAAACTGTTTCCTCATCTGCAAAATAGCAATGGTAAAATTGACTTCACAAGATATTTAGGAGAATTAAATGGACTAGAATGCTGACATGGCATGTTATTGGCACAAAGCACATGCTTAATAAATTGTGTGCAGTTGTTACTGATTTGTTACTGTGGTTGCTTTAAATTCACCCTTTACCCTTCCTTCCATGTAGAAACTTTGGCTTGTCTCTGGGTCTTTGAAACTATTGGGTTCTCCTCTATTTGGACTTTGGAGCTTTTTTTCCCCCCTAAATCACATAACCTCTAGCCACATCCCCCAACATGGCAGCAGATGACTGGAAAGCCTCTCCCTATGAGAGTCATTCTTTGGCCTATCTCGGTAGCTTCCTGACTATACTCACCCATCACCCTAACTCTGTCTATCCCAGGCTGTTGATCTAGAGTTCACCAGAGTATCTATTTCAAAACTCATTTCTCAGTGAGGCCACACTAGGGACACCATGGACTCCTTGGGCCTCCATAATTTACATGTTATCTCTCTTTATAACATCTTCATGAGGGAGTCCACAATTCTATACTTCTTTTCTCTTCTAGAAAAAAAAATACATGCTGAAGTCTTCATGTATACTTCTGGTCTTTGGGGAAAACCAAACAATTCATGAACACTTTTTAAGGGGTAATTATTTCTTTGCTATTCATTTTGAGTCAGTTTATATGCCTCTTAGTTTATGCCTCTTAGTTTATATACCACCTTTAAATCTCTCTGGGTTCATCATTTAATAATCTACCATGAGCATTTAGATGGGTCCAATACAATCTCAATTTGGAATACTCAAGAGATAGAAAGTTCCATCGAATTAATATCCTGATAAACAGAAAACTTTTTGTTTAAATGTTGCTGATAGAAATGTTTCTAGTGTACATTATTCATCTTTTCAAACTTAGAAAGCTATCACTAGGGTCCCTGGACTTCATTTCATGATCTTGCGTGACTCGGGGTCGTTTCAGCACCCCAGAATGTGGAAGTATAGTAAATTGTCCTGCATCTGTATCATCTACCATCTCATAAAACCCTGTAGGCAGTATTTCTTTCAGACCATCTCTAACAATACCTTGACTTTTGCATAAGATGCATCTCTCTCTTTAAATTCAGGCACGTTGAAACTTCTGATTCAGAAGGTAAATTTCTTTTTTTAAAAAGATAATTGATGAAACTCTTGAAACTGAATAAAGGTCTGCTTCTGTTCTGCAGAGTAATTCCATTGCTTTAAAAGTTAGTACAGTTTTGTCTTCTTAGATGTTAATAATTTATTTCTCTTGGTTCCTGGCATTCAGTTTTTCTGCCTGTCCGTTTATTGGTTTAATCCCTCATTTGCCACACTCTCTACCATAGTTCAGTTGATCTAATTCAAATGTCCAGCCCATAACTAGGAAGGAAAAATAGGCATGAAGTTGAGATGTTGGTGGTGGTGTGATAGAGGAAAAGGAGTACTCGTGCCAAAATGCACAGGAATTCATGATGTGTTGAAGGGCACAGGGAACCAGGAAAGGAAGATAGTGAGCTGACATCTGTCACCATCCAACAGAATCTGCTTCTAGCACTCACCCCTTTGTTCATGTTCCATGAACGTATAGAGGCCAGAAGAATTCATATCATGCCCTCAGTTTATCTCTGGACACCAGGGTTCCAGCTCTCTGATCTGATGTCTCATCTCAGCATCATATGGTACTAGAAGAAGGTACATCCCACTTGACCCAGTTCTCTTTTACAGTCTGGATCAGGGACACGGTAAAGTTCAGCAAGGACTGAAATTTGTTGGCCTTTCATGGGACTCAAAATACAAATTGAATCTACTACTATGGAAGCAGCTTGCCACGCAGATCTAATCCCAAGCTCCCTATCACCACACCAGAGCTAATACTCAAATGCTTACATTGCTAATAGAGTCCAAGGTCATTCATGTTGTTTTACGGGGGCTACTCATCCAAAGGTATTTTCTAATCTGTTCTGTGTGGGAAGGTGGTGGAGAAAAGTCTTAAGTGTTCTACATAGTTTCATTCTGTACTATTCTATGGCTATATTCTGTGTAGTGCAATTTCTGTTTTACCTGCCCTGTTGCAGGTTAAGGGTCTTGCAGAACATGTTCATGGCATAAGAACAAACCCATCTCTTTGCACATCTGAAACTAATGTAACAGTGTAAGCTTATTATATCTTAAAAAAAAAAAAAAAAAAGACAAACCTGCCTTATTCATAACCAATGGTAGCTGACAACCTTTGGATTTCCCTTCACAGCTTGAAAACTCTTCTATCCCTGAAAAGCATAATGCACCATGCTTTAAATATTAAATGGGTTTTTATTTCCTAAAGGGTGTGTTTGAAGCAAGTTGCTACTTAAAAGCTCCCAAAAGTTCTAATAACAAGTTGACTAAAATTCAGAACAGAGAAAGTAGCCGTCTCTCTTCTCTGTGGTAGCCACGAGCCATATCCATGTTCATTAACCTAAATCTGTTACTTTTCCTCATACTGTCATGGAGCAAAAGTAGTTGATGGAAACCAAGAAACCTGTTTGGTCTGTGTCAAAACTAAGAGTATGACCTCTCACTAGTCCTGCTAGTGACTGCCTTATTTGTAAGGAGTATTCTGAGAGTGAAGTCCCTATATAAATGAAAAGTGTGATTATCATAATCCCTTAAAGACTTTTAGAACAATTTCATCCTTTTGACAGAGCTCGTGTATGGAATCCATGGTGAATGGTATTTCAAATTTATTTAATCCATCATGCACTGAAATCTTTGGGGGCATCAAAAAAAAATGAATGAATGACAGATTTGGTAATATGCTAGTGATTTTCATCATCTCTTACATTATGGCTCTAAAATATTAATCAACAAATGATTGTCTTGAAACCTTTAGCCAACGACATTAGAGTTTCCAAGATATTGCCTAGGAATGCTAAAGAGCTGTTACGTAATCTCATACATTATATGAAATAACAACATATAGAGAGGAAAAAAACGGAATCCTATTAAACCTGGGGGAAGAAGCTCATAGAATATCATTATCTGAATTCTTGCTTTTTTTCCAAGATTTATTCTCTCAGGTGTCAGGATTCTAGCAGGAGGTCTACTATGACCCAAGGAGATAAGGCTTGTGGCCACATGGACAGGACAGCATTTGGACTCAGTAGCTCTTCCTTGAGGTGCTCCCATTAACTCTCTGTAGGGCATCCAACATTCACTGTCTCCCAGACCAGCAGAGATGGAGGGATTTATCTTCTCTAGGCAAGGTCCCTCTGCTGAGAATTAGAACAAGGAGACACATTGCCACTTGCCTATCTTTCAGGAAAACGACCGCTGTGATAGCATGAATGTCCCGAGAGCTTTGCCTTGATGGAAGTGTGTTTTTAATGATATGATTTTGGTATACAGCCCTCTGTGGATAGCTTGGCATATGTCTTGTTATATTTAAACAGCACTGACTGATAAAGTGCATGTTAATTGGCAGTTAGTGACTAGGCTGTGGGTCTCCGTTACCCAGGCTCTCAGCTAACTGATCATTAACTAGGAGGAAATGTTTGACCCAGAAGGTCATTACTGTTATTAAGTGGGAAAAGAAATTAAAATGCTCCAAATTGCTTTTTTATGAATCAGATGAGGATTAAAAAAAAAAAAAAAAGACAAAAGAATAGAAGAAAGAAAAAAGAAACAAGCTTGTGTTACAGTAGAATCAGTATTCACAGCCCTGTTTTTCTCTCCCTGAGAGATCAAATGGTGATGTTTTTGGGGGGAGAGGCTGTATTTCCAAATTCTTATTGCTTTATTCTCCAGAACCTCACTATTTTGACATTTACTAAAAACTAGAAATTTCAAAGCATTCATTCTTCAACTCCATCCAGAGAATATAATTCCTAAAATTTCAAAGCCAATCATTTTGTCTAGATGCCACGCAGTTTAAGAGGCCTTGAGTAATTTGTTTAAAAATGGAAATGTAAAAAAAATAAATATTAAATAAAAAATGGGAAAATGTGAGTGAAAGTAATGTTATTCCATACATCTTATTATGTAAAATTATAATATCATATATGTTTTTAGAAGTTCCTTTATCATAACCTAGTTGCGTTTTATTGAATTTTGCTGATTAAGCCTTGGGACTCACTGTGTAAAGGAAGTATGAATCCTGTTTGTCTTCGGGATTCGTTCTCTGACCTTTATGATTTTGCCTCTTCAGGCATCTCCTCATCGCCCTTATAGTGCAAAGAACTAAGTAAATAAAAATGGTCTGATGGGGTGCTGTGAGTCTCAGCAATTAAAACTTCACATGAAAATTGTCTCCTGAGAGAAAACATTACCCTCCCTTTTAATAAAAGGATACAATTAAACCCTCCCTCAAACCTCTCTCCTTCAGATGTATTAATGTCTTATGTAAAAGATGGAAATGGATTCTTATTTCGCTGAAAAACCGAAGCAAGAGCCAAAAGCATTTCTATCTGTAAATTGGTTTATAAATATTAAATAATCCCAACGTTGGTGCTGACTAATTAAAATAAGAAACTGGAAGGTATGGTGTGCTCTGTGCTATGACCCTATTGTTTCAGTCCTGGTAGTTTCGTTTGATGCCCTTAGCGTTATTATCTTGTCTTGTCTTTCTTTGGTTGCATGATGCAGTAAGGTTTGGAAATGCCAGCATTTTACCTATGGGGATTCGTGGGTTTACCTTTTACCTCTGGAGACTACAGAAAGTAACTGAGCTGCTTGGTGATCTCTTTAAATTAGACTTAAAATGTACTGGGTTTATTTGATACATCTTTTTCTTTCTCTTCCAAACATGAGGACTGAACTTTAGAAGGCTCTTTTCGTTACTTTAAAAGGGAAAATGCATCCCTGAACCAAATAGGACTGAAGGCGATGTGCCGCACATGTTTGAAGGCAAGAGCATCTGATCTCCACAGAATCAGAAAATCTCTTCTCTAGTTGTATTTGTAGGTGCTTTTGGTTGTGTTGCTTAAAAAAAAAAAAAAAAAAAAAAAAAAAAAAAAAAAAAAAAAA
>NC_081569.1:125990799-126066570 GCF_022355385.1 Mustela nigripes | reverse complement strand
AAAAAAAAAAAAAAAAAAAAAAAAAAAAAAAAAAAAAAACAGGTAAAGCTCAAATGAGCACAGCATGGCCCAGATGGTGTTTAAAGCTGCCCAAGTTTCTTTTATGTAACTTTCCCTTCCTAAAGTGTGTTCCAGCTGGGAATCTATTGGGCCATTAAAACTTCGTCCCTTTTATGTTTTTGTTATTCTCTCACACATGCGCACACACCCGCGCACACGCATGCGCGCACACACGGGCATAAACATGACTGGTCCAAACGTGTGGCATTAAGTCCCCGCCAGCAGAGTGGAAAGTAACTCCGCAAGGCTTTATCAACTCTCTCTCAAGCTAAACATTTTATTCAGTGGGAAGACAGAAAAACTCTGCAGGATAAATTTCTGAACAGAGAGTAAAATTCTACCCACAGATAGGAACTCTTTGTAAGGCTTTTTTTTTTTTTTTTTTTTTAAGATTTTATTTATTTATTTGACAGAGGTCACAAGTAGGCAGAGAGGCAGGCAGAGAGAGAGAGGAGGAAGCAGGCTCCCTGCTGAGCAGAGAGCCCGATGCGATGCGGGGCTCGATCCCAGGACCCTGGGACCATGACCTGAGCCGAAGGCAGAGGCCTTAACCCACTGAGCCACCCAGGTACCCCTGTAAGGCTTTTTTACCTTCTCATAGACGCCTTCCTTAAGAGGTGCAGACGCGCATTGCATTCATCTCTGGCGTGTCTCTAGGAATGTCCTCATTGAGCGGAGTGTCCCCAGCAGTGAAAATTAGCTTGGGCTCCCAGTTCCTTTGCATGCTAGCAATGTGCCTTCCTCCTGGGATTCAGCAAAGAACATGTGCTGCTACTTGTGTAAAAAGATTGTCTAGCTGGTGCAGGATGAAGGTGTATTTGATTGGGTGTGTATGTCAGGTGACAAAGGTAGGTTTCCCTGGAGCCATCAGCATCTCCTCTGTCTTTCTTTCTTCATGTCTGTCTATCTGGCTCTCTCTCTCTCTGTATATATATTTTTTTCATTTCACAACCCGACTTCTTCATATATACTCTGTGTTCGAGGAAATCCAAATTAGTTCTCATTCCCATTCCCTCCTTCTTACTTTCCTGCTTCTCTGCGTTAACGTGTGTCATTCACCTGGACTATCTGTCCCCACCTCTGCCTGTTAATATTCTATATCTTTTCACCAGCCAGTTTTTTCCATTACTATTATTTAAGGACATTTCTCCCCAACACACACCTACCTAATGATAAGCTTGGGGCCTGGGGCCACTTCAGATGCCTTTTTGTTTCCCCCAAAGCAGAAAAAACTCGAATAAGTGAATGGTGAGGCACCTGCTGGGTGCAGCTGGGACTGTCCTTGGAGAGCACTCATCGAATTTGTCTCAACGCGAAGGAATCTATTCCTAGACAAATTCAATGGAACACCTTGGCGTCCTTAGCATTATCTGCTAAACTATCTGTTTAAATCTAGGAATATTATGTAAACACTTGGATGCTGATTGTTAAATAGCCATTGCCTCGAGACCCCAAGTGATCTGTGCTTTCCGCTGCATCCCGCCCATCAGGATTCCTCTCTCTCTGTACCATAAGGCCTGGGAGAGCCAAAGCTTCTAGGACCCAGCTCCAGCGCTATGGCCACTGTCTATTCTGATTAATCTGCTCTCCTGCTGCACTGATTGTTGAATATTGACTGTTATATTTTATAGGACCCCTGCTGATATCATTGTTATAGCCAGCATGACCCCCACAGAAGGCAGCTAAAGCCAGGTCCTATTTATGGGATATGTCTGCCCTTCACTTGCACAGAGAAGAAACTAAAGGTTTGAAGAGGTGTTGGGGATCCTTGGGTATTTTCCCAGTTTGACTGTAAAAGTTAATGAAATTAGGGCCCAAACTTAAAATACAAATATAGCTATAGATATATCCTATGATAAAAATAGATATATTTTTTTATAGTGGAGTCACTAGGATATTAGATTCCATTTGAACCTCTCTGTGCTGAGCAATTGGAAGCATATTAAAGCAATTTTAAATATAAGCATTTGTTGTCTTTGCCTGTAAGATATAACTTACCTGGGAAATTAAGAGTCCAGTCTGATGTGTCCTGGGTGTATAGCCTATAAAGGTGTTTAAAACGAAAGTATATTTATTCTGCATTTAAAGATGTTTAGAGACTGCCTTGTGTGTTAATGTGTGCTCTGCGACTAACACCATTTAAACACTCTGCCCCTGCATGCATTAATGTGTGCATTGAAGGGAAGAAGAGCAAGGGATGATAAACCATTAACTGCACGATGTTCAAGTCAGATTTATCTAAGAAAGAACGGCCTAGTGCATTAATGTGAATATTCAAAGATAGATATTTATCTTAATGGACTCAGAGGTACTTACAAACAACATAATTGCCGAAGTCATTTTACAGGGCATTTATTCAGAGTGATTACATTTACTCTTACATTCTTTTATTTAAAGAATTCTACTTAAAGGTTTAAGTGAGACAGGGCTAGTGTGACCAAAGAACCATAGGTTGGTTCTTCCTGGTCTCCACTCAGCCAAGCCTCCATGATGAGAAACAAAACCTCAAATCTCTTTTTTGGCACTTACTGGACTTTTTGCAAATGGCGGTCTATCAAAATGTTAAACTGTCCCAGTATTTAGATTATTACATGATACTTGACTTAATTTAAACCTATAGCCCTGCAGGTAAGGAATCGGCCCTCTGGTGTGTGGTTGTAGAATTGAAGGGAAGTTGTCACTAGGCTTATCTGGACCAATGAGAACTAGCATATCTTGAAAGCAAATATGTTCTTGTAGAGCAACTCCCATTCTTGACAGATAGCATCTAAAAGCATTCCTGCTCCAGACACCAGCTAAGGTCGGACTTCATCATCATCTGACAAGAATGGGATGTGCTTCTCTCTTCCACTCCTATTATTTCCACCCATTAAACAGGA
Source organism: Mustela nigripes (assembly GCF_022355385.1). Classification (NCBI taxonomy): domain Eukaryota; kingdom Metazoa; phylum Chordata; class Mammalia; order Carnivora; family Mustelidae; genus Mustela; species Mustela nigripes. The sequence goes on along the minus strand of NC_081569.1, from coordinate 126,063,631 downwards.
CTCCTGACCTATCCAATTCTGGTCAAGCCATAGACATTCCCTGAGCACCTGCTACTCATTGAAACACACATGGCCCACCCAGGCTCTGGTCCAGCACTGTAGTCCTGTGGATAATTCAAAACAATATTAAATAACATTAGAATATCAACAACGTATCTCAGAATAGTAACATGTCTGAGTTGCTGATATCCATTTCAATCCACCCGACAAGAACATGAGGTGGATGTCACTGTCTGAAGTTTACAGAGGAGTGAACCAGAGTGTAGATTGCTTATGACCACCGTGGGCTCCCCTCAGGAGGTAGAGCTTATGCTTTCTGACCCCACACACAACACTTTTCCCTTGATAGTATGCTTGGCTCTGTCTGCTGCATAAGTAGCAATCAGGTAGAAGGGAAAACCTAAATCAGATGTGTATTTGAAGAAAGTACTAAGTTAGCCTGCTAAGAATATTTTATTTTTCAGCCATGGGATCAGGAAGAAGCTGCATGAAAATGTGTTGGCATTGTGTCCTAAAGAAGGATATGTAGAATCTTACCAAGTATAAATGGAATGAAATGCAGGTAGAGCTGAGTAAGGAGGGATATAAGCCAGGATATTGCCAGAACTTACCAGGCTTGTTCAAAGCCTGGCAAACATTTATTTAATAGTTGCAACAAGGAGCTGCTCACAGGCGCAAATGCTAGTGAAAGACAGTGCTGCAAAGTTACAATGGATTCCAGAGGTAGAAGATCTTGATTTTTTTTTTAAATTATTTTTTCAGTCTCGAATTCATTTGATAGGCAATGAGATAAATTTAGATCAAGAGAGTGTCACTTTGAAAGCTATGCTTTTATTCTGGCAATGCTTTCTTAGGTTCATTGAAGATAGGTAAGTGGAGGCAGGGAGTTTGATTAAAGATTCTCAAGATTCATCTGCATAAGCAACCAACCAGAGCACATAAAATAAAAACCAGAATGGCATTTTAGAGATGGCCTTCATGGCACTTGGTGCCCGGAGGTGGGATGCTTAGCAGCGAGGATTCAGAAGTGACGTTGAGGGTCCGGGCTTGTTCCTGAGGGTAATGGTGCCATAGACAGAGGTGCCATTGTGTCTGGGATAGGCAGATTGTACATACTTACAGGATATTCAAATCAAAATATATTCTGTCACTAGGGTGAAAATGTTTATCCTGGCTTATCCAACTCCAAAATGTTCTCTCCTCTCTCAAGGTCCTTTTGGACTTCCATCTGGGCCATAGAGTTGGCATATGAGAACACTGTAATCAGTGTGGAGCTTTCCAAGTCCCACTCCTGGGTATTACGAAAATGCCCCCTGGTGACTACTTGCCCACCAAAAGCAGAGAGCACTCACATGATGCCTTGCAGCTCTCTGGTTGCTCTCTATGCATTGTTCTCTCCATTTTGATTGTGTTCAGCTTCTAGTAAGAGAAAATTTGACCTGCAGTGATTGAAGAGGGGATATATTTTTGTCACTTAACAACAATCCTGGAGTCTGGAAAGTAAAAAAACTACTTGTTTGGCCTCAGATCATGCATTTAAGCAATATCAGAGTCAGCTTCTCAAGTCTTTTGTTCTTTCCCTCACCATACCAGTTTCTGATCACAAGATGGCTGCTGCTGTTCCAGATATCTCATCCAAACCCAAGGAAGAAGGGAAATAAGTGGGACCTGCCATTTCTTCCTCTTTCATTGGGAATAGAATAAGTATTTCTGGAACCGCTAATAGATTTCCTTATCTATATCACTTTGTCCGGACTGATGCCGTGTGGTCACATCTAGTTGCAAAGGAGACTTGTTTAGGCAGGTCACATTGCCAGCCCTAGAAAGGAGGAAGAATAGAATGGATATTGACAATATCTCCAACACTTATCTTTCTTGCTACAGTGTAAACACTTTGAAGGCAGGGACTGTGTTGCATCAGGCCCTGCCCCCATATTATGATATGCTTTGTGGTGTTTTTTCCCTGGAACTTTGCTGGACATATAGAGGTCTGGGAGGGGAAGAGTCTGAGGAACCAAATCCTTGACTTGTGTGCTAAGTACCTTCCTTGTCTGTTGGATCCTCTGAGCAAGCTTAGGAATGTGGGAGCTTCTGGATATATGTTAGAGAGGCTCTCTTCAGTACCTTTCAAAAAATTAAACATTAAAAAAGAAAGAAAGAATTAGAAGAAAAACAAGATTACCTTTTGGGAGGAAATCTATGCTGGTGTAAGAACAGAGTAGGGCTCAGGTGCATTCTTCAGTAATGAACGCATGAAAAGAAGCCTCTTACGTTATAAATGTGGCTTCTCTTGTTTATTGCCCAGTAATCCTGCTTTATTGATTTCTGTTTATTTCCAATCACCTAGAATGAGAGACTATGTTGCTTAGAGATCTTGATCCCTAAAAGATTGTTTAAAGCTACTCTGCTGTATTTAGTTGTTTATTTTTTTCCCTCAAAGTGATAGAATCAATATGAATACAAACAAAACACTTTTTCCTTTGCTCTCTAGAAGACTAGGGGGAAAAAATACAGAAAAGCTAAATAAAGATCCTTGGATTAAAAAAAAAAAAAAGTCCCAGCAAATGACATATTGATTTCTTTCAAAGAGTCAGAGTGTAAATTAAAAATATTCTTCTGACATAAGTTTTTAAAGATGCACTAACTCAGCAGTATTGGAATTTACTGACTTTCTCTTCCTAGAGGACCAGTTCGGAAGGGCAGCCCACTTTTCCCAACATCAGCTGGCTCCCCGGGCTCTCACTGGGAAGTTTACCTCACACTCAGTGCTGCCAAATGTCCTTGGTTCTGTATCGTGTTCTCAGTTCGTTTTTGCCCTCCACCACACTGCTGCCTGTGTACGTGTTTAAGAAAGCTGTAAAATTTTTTAGAAAATTCTGCGATCGTAGTGCTTTTTTATTTTTTTTTAAAGATTTTATTTATTTATTTATTTGACAGACAGAGATCACAAGTAGGCATAGAGGCAGGCAGAGAGAGAGAGAGGAAAGCAGGCTCCCTGCTGAGCAGGGAGCCCAATGTAGGGCTCGATCCCAGGACCCTGGGATCACAACCTGAGCTGAAGGCAGAGGCTTTAACCCACTGAGCCACCCAGGTGCCCCCATAGTGCTTTTTTAAAGTGGTTGCATTGAAAGTCTTCTTAGAATTCAAAAAAGAGGAAATAAACAGGCCTGGGACCTTATAATGAGGTATTCTCTGGACTGTTATTAAACTCCGGTGTGGGCAGATCTGGAGGTCCGGTGGGGGAGGGATGGGCACAGAAGAGCCATATCGGCAATTGGGCCGCGGGGGTTGGGGGGGCGGAGGGTGTCCTGGTGCTCTTCTCCCAAAGTACCTGTCAGAGAATAAGGCTTGTGAGGCCAGAAGTGAAGCACAAGAGACCCAGGAGCGTAAACTATTTGTCATAATCTGAGTTTCTAAAAACCACGTTAGAACCCTTTGGCCTGGCTCAAAGACATTTTGCACAGCTATTCTCAGGAGCAGCTGCAGAATTTGAGGGAACCAGTACAGAATAAAACGAAGGGGCCCCTCGTTCAAAGGACAGAAAAAAGTGGGAAAACATCAAGCTTTTTTTCCTTTCTCCACAGTCTCTCAGCTTGTTATAGGACGTTTTATTTGCTATTTAATGCCATCTTAAGTAAATAAAAATAAAAAACTTAAGTTATTGGCATGACTATTTCCACGCATCTTTATATTGCGTGAGGATAGTTTTAAATGCAAATACGAGAAGATTTAATTCGAATGCAGAATCAGCGAAATAACATAGTTCATATTTCATAGCTCACATATGCAAGTGTATATTACTCTTACTGGAAGAGTGGGGACCGCACAAAGTTAACTCACCTGTCTTTATTTCACTTTCTGTCTTCTACTGACACTCTGTACCTTCACCTTACTGATAGTAAGGTAGGATGAAAGGAAAAAATCTCTGCGTGGCCCTTTCTCTTTCTATGTTATTTTTATGTAAGTGGTTGGCTAAGACAGAGAAGTAGGAAAGGATGTGATAGGTTTCCTTGGTGGCTTAGGTTCTGAGAACCCCATTGCCTTCTCTCTGCTTTCTAAGCAGCTTTGATTCAAAGGGAAAGCATAGGCTGTGGGAGCCCCACTTCCTCAGCAGGTAACACACTTACGTGTGTTTGTATCAGAGGATATGGTATAAAACTCTCAAAGAAGGAAATGCAAAGGAGGTCAGCTTTGGACTAAGACTTTACCCATAGTCAGTCTTGTCTAGAGGGTAGAACCAACCTCCCAGGAGAAAAGGTTGGGGGAGTCGTTCAGATAAATCTGTTTGATTCAGCGTATTCCACTACATGGTGGGTCCACAGAATCATGGGTTTATGGAGAACCGAAGTCTCTGTTCGTAGATGGGGCAGCAAGGAGCAGAGCTGGACACACACATTGCAAGTGTTGGTTTCCCTGATGCACGAGCTCCATTGTCTCACTGAACTGCTCTTATAAAACAATTTCAAAAATAGAATGGTTGAGGACCTCAAGGTGGTGAGGGCAGAGCATTAAACCAAGCTCAAGGCCCTTGTGAGCGCAGAGGCCTGTGTGTCTGTCTAGGTCTCCTGACTAGGATCACACATATTTCCTAGATCCGCTCTGATGGGGGAAGAATCTCATTGCCTATAAATTAGGGGGAAATTGCTAGCCATGCTGTCCATAAAAGATGAGAAATGAATAGTCTTGGTTTTTCCCGCATGAAAGTTCTGTTGTGTTTGCTTCTGTGAATTGTTTTGAATCTGTATCCAAAATGGGATAATCCACTTAAGGTGCCTTGCAGCCTGGGAATGAGCAAGTGACATCTGTAGGCTGAGTCCATCCTGAATTTCTCAGGCAGCAGTACCTAAAGACTTTCTCTGACTTGGGATTTATGATAAAAATCAAAGAATATTTGAATCCATCTCCCGGTCTTCCTTCGTGGGAGGCTGGTATTGTCTTTTAGACATGAGTAACTTGGGGTAAACTCTCAATCAAAAGCCAAAATCCCTTTGAATGTTCCTCTCTTGGGGTTTGATACGGTGTTATTCAATGCGCTCTCACGTTCCCCTTATAGTTCTGACTCCATTTTAATGCAGATTCCCTGTAACTCCCTCTGTATTGTATTACATCAAATGTCAAATGCACAAAACTTCCTTTAACTGCTGCTGTTACTCTGACACCTGTATCTGCCTTTTCTAATATTATATTACATGGCTGAGTGGGAAATATTCTTTCCAGTACAATAAGGAAAAACAATCTTATCTTTTTGTCAGTAGAATTTTACATTCAATTCATTGCACTCCATTGTTCTGGATAAGTTTGCTCTGCCACATGTTCGATGAGTTCCAGGCTGTGCTAATATGCTGCTGCTTGTTGTGTTTATGTTGTCTTGAGCTTGCATTTCTTTCTTAGTTTCTTATTAAGCATGAACCTTTTACACTTTTAGTTTTCCAAGGTAGCGGTCCTCAGCCCTTTCCTGCATGGGCAGACATAACAGATGTTCCCATGCATTGCACACTCTTTTCTGTAAAAGTAGCTTTCTATAGACCAAAAAAAAAAAAAAAAAGTTATCTTTGTATCTAACAAAACAATATTTTTTTATTTTCCCACTTCTTTCTTTCCTGCTCATCATACCTTAATTTATCAGTGACCAAAAGTTGAGAACCGCTGCTCTTTGCTCTGGGCTGAATGGCTACCTTACATCTTTTTTGGGGAATTGCTGACCAATATCCAGGACTGGCTTTATCCTGCAGCTCATTGTTCTCCTCCAGTGTTTGGCTATTATTAAGCCTTGTTAGGCTGTGATCTCAAACTGCCAGGAAGGGCTGTTTCTCCTATGTTGAGTGGTAAGGTTAGGCTACAAAATAGAGGACCAAGACAAAAACCATCCCCACAAAGAAATATGATTCTACTTTTCCCCAAAACCCATATCTTCTCTCTGAAAAGAGAGCGAGAACATGGAGAAATAAATAATAGTACATTTTTGGTTCAAATAAAAAAAAAACCACATTGGCGCTCTCCATGATAGGGACTTTTTGTACAGAATTTTAATATCCATTAACGGATGCCTACATTATTTTTAGTCGGTTCCATTAATATTTGACCCAGTCACTTGCACCTTAAAAACAGAGGCTTGATTTTGGTGAAAATATTGGAATAAAAAGCTTACTTAGAATGGAAATACCACCATCCCCCCCCCGCCCAAAAAAAAAAGGAGAAGGAAAAGAAAAGAAAAAAGAAGACAGCAGGCTGACAAGAAGATAAGCAAGCAGGAAAGGTAAATTAGTCCTTGGAATTTCAGCTAAAATTTTGGCATTCCCTTATAATGGTTATCCCCTAAATACTCGAAACAAAGTTTCTGGTGAGAACAAGAAGTTTATAGTGGAAACACAGCCAAGCCTTTCTGATTAGCCATCCTAGAAAGAACCTGCACCAATGAGAAACATAACTATGAAAGCCAAACCTTAGGTATATATAATCAATAGGCTCCTGGTCTAAATTCCTAGAGATGGTATGTGGTTGGGTGGGTGGTTTATGGTTTTTTCTTTTCTTTTCTTTTTTTTTTTTTTTTATTTCCCCTTGCCTCCTAAATAATATGTAATTTCTCCAGGCCAAGAAATAAATTGAAAGGATTTAGAGGGATTTGCTTATCAGTGGAACACCACGTAGCATTACATTCCTCCTGCTTTTGGGAAGGTACATTGAAGTTTGGTTAATCTTCTGTGGTTCAATACTCCTCTTCCCTCTGTCAGGCTGCCTTGAACAACAGACAGATTAATCCCCCTCCTCCTCACTCTCTTCTGCCTCCTCCCTTTCCTCTCTCTTGATCCATCCTTCCTTTTTTGAGCAGATGGAAGAAATCTTAAAACTGGAAAGAAAAGAAAGAAAAAAAAAAAAAAAGATGCCACACCACATTTATTTATATAATCTGAGAAGACCTCAAGGATAGAAGGAAAGGACCCCAATCCTTGGCACAAAGTTTGGCTAAGCTTAGCTTGGTTCTTTCACTGTTAATTAAATCTTGAGTCTGCCAAGGGATTTCTTTAAAGGTGAATTCATTAGTAAAAGTTATTGTACATCATGCTGTGTTCTCATCCCGCTCCAGTATATACAGTGTGGAAAGGAAAGAGGAAGACTATGGAGAGGGAGCAGAATTTAAAGGAAGTTGGTGGTACTGTTTTGTTGGAGTCCTATACGATCTGCCTGTGAATAATCCGTTCTTGTTACAGTGAGCGCCACTGACGGACCTCACATTAACTTTATGTTTTTGTGGCTAATGGTTTAGCAGCCAGTCAGTGTTTTTGAGTTGAGCCTGGCTCAAATCCCTGTAGCCTGCGAGCCACATGAGAACAAGGACTGGGTGTGTCTGGCCCCCAGCACAGTGAGTGGCCCATCATAGGCAGTTAATAAACATGTGTTGAGGGAATGAGTCAATGTGTGCGTACTTAAAATCATCTATCAAGGACAATTTTGTTTGTTTTTTTGTGTTCAGTTTTCTTAGGGAGCTCTGGTCCGGTTAACTGAATCAGGTTACGCTGCATGCCGTGTCTGTAGCCCAGGGCACTTCTTTTTAAAGCCTTCTCATTCCATGGACATAGGAGTCACGTAAAATATGAGGACATTGATATCTGACTCAGCGAGTGATTATCTCCAGGAGTGGGAAGAGAGAAGCGAGGAAAGGATTATTTTGAAAAACCACAATACTGTGAACTCCAGGAGACAGTTTTAAAATTCACAGGGTGTTGTTCCAGTAAAGGTACATGGGCACATAGAGGTGAGGCCTGAGGGACTCTCAGAAAGCATCTTAAGTAGATGGAACTTTGTCTCTTTGTCCCCGTCGTTCAGAACCCATCTCGTGGTATGCCCCGACCTCTCACACCTGAGTATGACAAGTTCAAGCCAGGTGTTTCATTTTCTCACAATAGTGTCAGTGGCTTGTTTTGAAGATAACTATAAAGGGGGTGTTCAGAATAAAATGAGAGTATTGATAATCTCACCCATGTATCTTACCATGTTTTCAGGTTGTTTCTGTATTGGGCTTGAGTTGGAGAGAGTGACGGGGTTACTGGGAGAGAGGGCAGGGTTGAGATGACGGCTTCGCCCCAAGATCCAGGCTTTTTCTGCCTTTGGTTTGGTCTAGAAATCATCCAGGGGGAGAGAGAGAGAGAGAGAGTGTGTGTGTGTGTCAAGCAGGGGATCTGTAAGCATTAATCTAAACCAGAACTATGCGGTGGCAACAATTTGATAAAGAAAATCCTAATAGGCAAATTCAAATTGTGATGGTCAAAGTTTTTAAAATCTCATTAAAGGTTACAGGGGTACCTAGAACCTATGGGTTCTTCTTTAATCAAAAGTATCTTAGACTCCCTTTATTTCAATAGAGAATAAACATTCGTAATGAAGCTGCATGTCTCCTTCCGTCCTATGAGATGCTTTAAACCCCAGCTTTATCACGGAATAGAAGTGAGAGGCGAGAAACGAACACACCACGCATTTGAAGGAATGGAATTCTTTTTAGCATGAAGCAGCTGCAGAGATGCATAGCTGTTTTTGGTGGGACTTCAGAATATTTATGGGCCTTTCTCTTTTCCTTTTTCACTGGAAGAAAGGCGATCATCATTCTTGAGTGTGTTATTTATAATTTCATAAAGCTGTTCTGGGGCAGGACTTATTTTATCTGGCGCTTAATCGCGGTCAAATAACTGTGCTTCCAAGGAGCTGGGTGGAAAAAAATGATGATCCCCCTGAATGATTAGCCTCTTCTCAGTATAAGATAAAGGGCTGAAGGTGGGAATTGGAAGTCACAAATAGGCCTCTGGGCAGGAAGGAGGGGACATGGTGGGTCTCCCTTGAGCTCTTCTGACCACGGCAGCAGACGTTTTTCTAAATGCCAAATTAATGGATGGCCATGAAGAATGAGGGGGTGGGGGGTGCTCCTGGGAGGTAGACCCCTTCAGAGTAAATAATTAGAAGCAGGTGATTACAGGCACAATAACTCACTGGAGGAAAATGAGAAGCCAGGTCTGTGAAGCTGAGGGAATTGGAAGGTAAATATACCTATAAATTTACTTGGGTGGACAGAGTGTTTGAGCTTTCTTCTGTCCCAGTTTATTCTAAGGTAATTTATATTTAAGTAAAATTTATATTTAAATTTATTTATTAAAATAAACACAGGTAGAAAAAAAAAAAAAGAAAGGAACACAAATGCAATAAAAAGATCTTTCAAGGAAAGAATAAAGAGGGCTCCTTCCAGACAGATATTTTATTGAGAATTATTCTAAGACCCGTCTTTAGTTTTATGAATCCTAGTACGGAACCGAGTTAATTTCAACATGTGGATTAAAAATATGCGTATTTCAAAATGGGGTAGGACGGGTTATTATTTTTAATATGGAACTCGGCTAATATAGGGGGACAAAGGAATATTTTCCTCCCCTTGAGAAGGCAAGGTAAGGTCACTGATCCGTACTGTGGAGGAATGGCGCAGCCAGCCCTAAGCACTACGTTCTGAAACCGCGTGTAAGTGCTTCCAAAGGAAGGGCCACGGATGATGCCGATGAGACATGGAGAGGGGAAAAGGAAAGATATCCCATAAGACAGAATGTTAAATTCATGCTCCTTATCCAAGTTTGCAAGAACAACACGATAACTCAGGGAGCTGTCATTCTGTCAGGCTGGTGCATCTTTTCACCCCTGTCCTACTCAGAGGTGTACAAATAAACTGCTTCTTCATGCCTCGGAGCCTTTGCAAAGACTGTTGATTCCACCTGGAATGCCCTTCTCCTGCCCACAGCTCTCAGCTCTCCCCGCTTCACTGCTGCCTGTCCCTCGGGGCTCATTTCCACTTCCTCTCTGCCCAGGAGCTCTCTCTGCTCCCCTGATGTTTGCTCCCTTAGCACCTTCTGCTTACTCTTGTCATGACATTGAGTTTACTATGTCAACTTAGCCTGTTTACTTGGCCCTCTCTTCAGAGACTGGGAATTCCCAGAGCAGTGGAGCTGTGGCTTACCTGTCGCTGTATCCTTCATAAACGGCTACAGTGCTTGACACATAGGTGTTCAGCAAATATTTATGCAAGGGATAAAAGAATGAATGAAAGATGGCAAAGCACCTGATGATACCGTCGTGTATCACAGATGGTGGGTCTGAGAGTCCAGCCACGATCAAACTGTTTGGTTTGGAGGTGGTCACAGACCTATTCATTCTTGATGGCCTTCTAGATAATGTAGATATTGGACTTGTGGGAACTGTAATATGTAAACACTTCAAGCTTAATCACAGGGAATTATGAGAGCTTTAGACAATCATTGTGAAGAAAAATAATAGGAAGATGGCAGAGAAAGTGCTTTGGTAAGCATTCCCAGCATAACATTAAGAATAGAAGAACTTCAGGGGCACCTGGGTGGCTCAGTGGGTTAAGCCTTTGCCCTAGGGTCAGGTCATGATCTCAGGGTCCTGGGATTGAGCCCTGCATCATGCTCTCTGCTCAGCAGGGAGCCTGCTCCCCCCCGCCCCGCCCTGCCTGCCGCTCTGCCTACTTATGATCTCTCTCTCCCTCTCTGTCAAATAAATAAATAAAATATTTAAAAGAAAAAAAAGAATAGAAGAACTTCTAAAGCACTATTATTCCTTGAAGGAGCATGGATGGTGGGCAGTTAAAAGTAGCGGATGTCACTACAAATGTCCACGCCCCAGTTATTATGATACTAAGATGTGGATATGTGTCAGCTATGTAACATGAAGTCTGAATATAATAAGTGCTTAATAAGTGGAAAATATTAGTAGTAGGCATAATTATGGAAAGTTCAAATATATTTTTCCTCTCAAGAGTGCTAATTGGTCTTTTTTCTAGAATTGTAAGTAATTATGAAAAACAGATATGATTGTAGGAAAATACACATATACACAACCTAGGGCTCCCACATTTTATTTAAGGACCAAAGTTCATAGTTTCCTTCTAGTCATAGTAATTATGTCCTGAGTCTTTGTGTATCTGCAACAGTGAAGCATAATTCACTAGCCATGGGAACCAGTAGTCAAAAAAGCATGCCTCTTTTCCCAAAGTTCCATGTTAGAACCTGAATTTACTTATATTTGGGGAAGGACACAGACAGGAAAATTAAAGAGCCATGAAAAGAAAGCCTTCAATTTTCTGAGAGTAATGTGGAAACAAATTGTTCTTACTTTAGGATGGGGTTCTAAGTGCATAGCATCCAAAAGCTTTTGGTTTGCAATTTTGAGGTTTTTTATATGGCAGGGAGGGAAGTAGTTAAAAAAAAATTAATCCCTAAGTATAGTGTTCTAAATCCTGAGTCCTTTGTAAATCAAAGCTTGCTGCCCCTGGCAGAGCGAGAATTTCTGAGACGCAGTGCTCTGTGGCAGGCACGGCGGTGTCAGATGCCAGGTTCTCCAGGCAAACATTGGTTACTGTGTTGGGAAATGAGGGGATTGAGATGTTTGTAATGGCTTTGGGAATTTCATTGGCAGTGGCTGTAATTGGTGATGATGAGGTTTGAGAGACAGAAAGGAAGGGGATGGATTCAAATAAAACCCACACAGATTGTCTGGACCCAGAGCCATGGGAAACAGATTATCTTCCAGTGATTTTTAAGCTCTCTTGGCATCTCTATGAGTATATTTTTCTTGATCACTCTTTATGGCAGATGCAACCAGAGAAAATGAATTAAAATGGAGGTAATGAATTATCGGCAGCGAAGAACAGTTCTAATGGGGATGAATCATTGAAGGAAGAATACATAGGCGGATAGCAACTTTATTTAAACTAAGAGTGGCAACTAGGCTTGGAAGTGCTGTTACTGATTGAGAGATTGATTGCTTGACTTCGTTTTAGGTAACGTTTAGTGAGCTTGCCCCTTACGCCAGGAACACAGCTTCACTTTTTCTTTCCTTAAAGATTTATTTACTTATTTGAGAGAGAGAGAAAGAATGCAGGGGGTGGAGAGAGACAGAATCTCAAGCTGACTCCCCACTGAGCTCGGAGCCTGACCCGGGACTCAATCTCACGACCCCGAGATCATGACCTGACCCAAAACTAAGAGTCAGACACTCAACCAACTGAGCCACCCAGACACATCCCCAGAACTTAACTTTTAACATTACACTTCATGACAAGAAACTGTGTTTATCCCAATTTACAGATGGAAAAATGGAGGCTTGGAAAGAGGAAGTAATACACACACACACACAAACACACACCATCTCTATGACTATAAGTGTAGGAGCTGGGAGTCACAGCTGTGCTCTATGGGGAGTCAGTCCTGCTTATTCCATGCTCTGCTAGATGGCCTGCCGTCGACCATCCTTGGAGTCTAATCCCTATTCGGGGGGCTAAATGTGTTTCTGTTGCCTGGGAGGAACATTATATGCATATAGAAGATCCGCAGAAATCAGACCTCTGGGAAGTAGTGTACCGCGCCACTTAACTGGGGGAAAAGGCCGTGAAACTGTTGAAGAGCGTATCTGTGGGGTCTGCAGTGGTGGTTGGGCCCATGTTGGGGACAGAAGTGGAGGTACTGTTGGGGACACAGTCACCCAAACCACACAGCTTCAGGGAATAAATAGCATAGTATTAGAGGAGGCAGAGGGACGCTGAGAGGAATATAGTAAATATCCTTCAATCTCAGAGTCTAGTACTCTCCTTGGTAAAAAAAAAAAAAATAAAACTCTATATCATATCTCTGGCTAATCAAAATTCATATAACTTTCTTAGAATTTGCTTTCAGTTCTTGTGATGAGTTCACTAGATTGGTTTTCACTCAATACTAGGACCCTGAGCCAGTTTTGGCACATACGGGCCATTTCTCAAGGTCCTTGTAATGAAGTCACCAACAATTAATTTCCAATTGATTACCTTTAGAAGTATATTCTCAACCTCTTTTTTTATCACCACCCTCTAAGGAGTTTTTTAGACCATTTCTTCCCCTAATTGCCCTTCTCCCATAAAATTTTAATACCACTGCTAGACTGTATATTTGTTTAAGTACTGTAAGCTTTTGGCAGGTCAAAAAGTATTTTCAGATCTAAGATCCATTCCCTCAAACACCCAAAACAATTGTTGCTGCCTTATGAGCGGTTTTACCTGAATGGATAAGTCATGCTTTCGAATTACCCCACAGTGATGGGGACCCTTCCAAAAAGGCTGTTTGCCTCCTGTGATTGCCTTCTGCAGTCCAGCAGTGAACGTGTATCCCCTTACAACCTCCCTTCCGTAAGTAACCGAAAGTGGGCATGCAGAAAGCTCAGTTACAACAAGAAACTCCAAGGAGGCATGCTCGCCTTGTTTCTAACACAAATCAGGGTGACTCTGGGACACAACTGCCAGCTTCGGTTGCTGGAAATGAAATGCACCCTTCAGTCATGTCTAATTGAAAACAAAAAACAAAAAACAAAAAAAGTATGTTTGAAAATTCTTTTTCTTTTAACTTTAAGGAGGAGCAGGGTTGAAGTATCTCTCTGTCAAATGTGGAATAACAATCAATAACAGTGTTTAAGGCACCTCTCCTCTACCACTGTCAAGTGAAATCAACGACCTAGTGGGATTTTTCTATTGTTCTTTGTTGCGTCCAGTAATTCTGTGCTTCGTGTGTATATTTCAAAAAGGAAGTGGTCTGGGAATGCTAAGCATATGGGTGGTCACGTGCATTGGTCTGCTTGCAACCAAGTACTACACACTGAATGGCTTCAACAACAGAAATTTATTTTCTCACCGTTGTGGAAGCTAGAAGGCAGAGGTCAAGGTGTGAGCAGGGTTTTGTTGTTGTTGTTGTTGTTGTTTCCCCTGAGGACTCTTTCCTTGGCTTATGGATGGCTGTCTTCTCCCTGTGCCTTCACCCATCCCTTCTGTGCATGTCTATGTCCTAATCTCATCTTTTTATTGAGGACCGCAGGCATAGTGGGTTTGGCTCACCCTAGTGATCTCATTTTAACACAGACCCTATCTCCAAAAACTAGTCCTATTCGGAGGTACTGGGGGGTTAGAACTGCAGCATATGAATTTTGGAGGACACGGTTCAGTCCAAATCTAACACCATGGAGGAAGGGTATAAAAGGAGCTTATGTGAACCACAAATGCAGACTTTGACTAAGAGCTATCTGTTCAAATCCTTACTGTTTCTTTTGAGTTCTGTGTCTTCTGAACTTAAATTCTCCTTAAAACTCTGTCCCAAAGGACCGTTATGAGAAGTATATCTGATTAGTTAATAACAGTTATAACAAATAAATACATATACATGTCTAGCTCAGCATCTGGCTTCTAATTTCTCTTTCTTCTTGAATATGGATTCAGACTTCAATGCATTGGGAATAATAAAACTAAGCAAGTCACTTAATATTATTAATATCAAGAGGGGGAAAGAAAGGAGTTTATTGAACAACTATTATATACTGAGTACTCCTATGCACATACTAGGACAAAAATTTGTTTTTTATGTAAGATCTGTAGATTAATTATTCAATAGTGTTAATTGTGCATGCAATTTCTGTCAGGTACAGAAAACAGTCTTCTCGCCGTCTGTGCAGCAAAGGCCCTTCTTAGTACCCATTCCCAGTTTTCCGTATTTCTTGCAGTGGATTCCCTGGCATTGGGAGGTTTCTACAGGATCCAATAGGAAAAAAAAAAAAAAAAAAAAGTGTCACAAGTTGAATTACTGTTGTGGCAACCAGATTTTTTTCTGCTGTCGACAGAAACATTCTTACCTGTGTCCGGAGGCTGTCATGTGGTATTTCTCTGCTGGCCTACATTACTAATTCAGCTAATTGCAGCAATTACATGAAGAGATCGCTGCTAGCAACAAAAGCCATTATGCTGTTCCTGAACAGACTGCATTCCACAGCATTCATTAATTACGCCTGCCTATAGATTCACAACCACCAAATCATACACTTAAGACCACACACCATATGCACTGAAACCCTCTCAAAGTTTGCAGTGCCTTTCCATGCTGGCTTGCACTCTTATAGGGCCCACCATTTGTATAACCCTCCTCTTGCCCTTCAGATTCTCAAAATTGAAATCAAAATCAGAATAGAGTCAGGCTGTACAATGTGACTTACAGGGATGGGATAGTCTTGAGCCTCCTGGAACCACCTGGAGTCATTCAGCTTTTCATAAAGTCCACACAGGTTGTCTGAACCCTTCGCCATTCACAGCTGCATAAGAGTTTTAAATGCTCTATCCTCCAGCATGCTCTCTTTAGAGAAGAGAAACACAATAATGATGGGAAGCAGGACATCGTGATAAGTCTTTGATCCTTCTGTTCATTGGTTTCCTTATCTCTCCCTCTCTTCTCTCTTCCCCTTCCCCCTACCCCATTATTTTTCCTTTGACACACACAGCCAACATCAGATGACCTTGTTTCATCTGCTGAATGTTCAAGCGATGACGAAGACTTCATTGAATGTGAGCCGAGTACAGGTAGGTTAGGTCAGTCTTGTTTTGCTTGCTTTATTTTTACATTTGCAAAAAAACAATACATACATATATGTGAATATACATGTGTTTTATATATATAATAGTGTGTTAATGTATTTCCTATATCTATATATGTATAAGCATACATATATAAATATTAATATATAATCCAAAGCATCAAATCCCATGGAAGGAGCAGATAAGAAGCCAGGGAAATTTAACATCAGTTCCTGACACCCAAAGAAAAATCTATGGTGTACCACTTAACATTGAGCAATTGGGCACCCAGATTAACTATGGGACCAGGAAAAGTACAGCAACCCTGGCGACTATGAAATTGACAAAGGGTGGTGGGGGCATGAAGATATCCATATCGGAATAACATCAAAACACCATGAACCCAGACAGGAGCTATAAAGATCATTTAAACGTCCTGAAATGTTTCTGAGCCTGTGTGGAAAACAAAATAAAACCAGAAACTCAACCCAAACAACAAAAATGAAACAACAACAACAACAAAAATAAAAAGAAAACACGATTTCCATGGGATTGCAACAGCAGTTAACATGGTATTATATTTATACTAATTTTGTTCATTCTGCGTTTAGAGAATTGTGCAGTAATATAGCATAGGAAACACAAAATTAGTACGGAACCATGCCATGTCAACGGCTGAGATGCTTCAAAATGTATCTACTGTGCTGAAGTTAAGAGGACTTTGGCCACTCGAGGCTTCAGTGTGTTACCCATTCGCACCCGGATACATTTTGATATTTTATGGTCTTTCTTTATAGTGAGCTATATATTGTCCAGCAGGCAACTGCAGTCCCTGATTATTTCCTATCAATTTTTCCAAGTCGTCTGTTTTGAGACTTGCTATAAGTTAACATTTATATATCTATATAATAGAGAACAGATATCATCGAATTTCTGTGTATGTTTAATAGAATTAAAAGCTGGAGTTGGGTTAGGATCTTATTTCTGCAAAGGCTGAGAGAAATAAATAGAATATTCTAGTTGTTTCTTTGGGTTGTCTTATTTTTTTTTTTTCTTAAAAAAAAAAAGGTGAGCCATGAAACATTTTCTTTTGCTTAATTCTAGAGAAATTCAAGGTTTGTGAAAAAAATATGTAACAAAAGTAAAAACCTTCCATTTCTTACCCCAAGATGATTTATGGTTTTTTTGTTTTGTTTTGTTTTGTTTGTTTGGTTGGTTGGGTTTTTTTTTGTTTGTTTTTTTCTTCTTTTCAAATTTTGTTGAAGTTCTGACTGGTATCTTGCAAGTGGCTTTGAATCAAGGAAGTTCTGTGGGTTGCTATTTTTAGCATTACATGGGGACATAATAATAGGTAGGGCCTTTTGGAATATGACCTGTTCCTTTAGGAGCTCAGTTGTATAGAAGGAAAGTAACTCTGGCGTGGTGGTCAGAATTTTTCAGATTATTAGATAATAATCTTGATGTACTACATGAGGTTTTAATAACACTGGAAGGCAGATACATCCAGTCTATACCAGAATTGGGTATCATCACTCATTAATTCATCCATTCATTAATTCAGTAAATATTTCTGAGCACTAGGACAGGATATAGTATATCTCTAGCATTGAGGCCTTCCTGTCCTACTGATTTCCATAAGCAAGCTATTGGAAAATAGAATTAGGAGCTTTGTTACCTAAATTTCCTCTCCAAAATAATTCAGTTCAGCAAATATTTTTTGAGTTAACTATATGTTAGGCAGGTAACAGATATTAGGAATTCAGATATGAATCTGTCATGACCCCTAAGATATGTATTAAAGTAACTGATTTCGTGGCCAATAGTTTAAGATACCTAGACTTTACATTGAATTTTTTGTTCATCCTTTCTCTGGTTATCTTGCTTTCATAGCAGTAATATCTGTATAGATGCAACATTATGGTTCAAAACTGGATTTTTAGTCTTTTTACAAAAATTAAGGCTTGGCCATTACAAAATATTGCCACTGTCTCCCGCTACTACCTTCCTGCCTCCTACGCGTGGTCATCACCATAGCAACCTCCCTAATAAAACAGAGGGCTTTTCCAGATCTGCTTCACAAGGTCTACAGCTCCAGGTTGTGGGTGTATATTGCCATTTGGTATTGAACTCGAATGGGCCCAAACCTGAATGGCTCCAAACTAAGTCCATTTGCTTTTTTTTTTAGTGGCTGCACAGGTGTTTCATCTGATTCAAAAGCAGAGGACAGAAATTCAATGCCAGTATTTCTTGAGTAATATAATTACATGGGGCAGGTGGGAGAAAAAGGCAGGTTTTAAAACAATCTGTTGTGTTTAGCAAGGGGGTGTGGGAGGGGGTTATATAAATAAGGTAAGTGACACAGTGTTGGCCCTGAAGGAACTAACATGATTCCCTCTGCCTGGGACTATTCAACTCCTCACATTGGAAGAACAAGTATTTCTTCTTTCTCAATTTATTTATTCCATAAAGTATTCCTGATAAGTGATTCAGATATACACGGAAATACGTTAGAGGCATATTTAATACAGGAAGGAGATAGATATTCCTACTGACACAGAGGTTTTACCCTGGGGGCCTGATTAACACTGATGAAGGTTATAAGCATAGAGATACTGAGGCTTCTTTTGTATTCTATGAGAAATACCTCCATAGCCTTCACATCTTCCCCGAACAATCTAGATTTAAAAATCAGAAAAATTTAAACCAGTTATTTCTGGAGCTAGGTTTTGCCTTGTCAAAAGAGAAATCTTCCGTTGCTCATACAGCAACAAATAATGGTGAGGTTTAGATTACTTTGACATAATTTGTTAGTCTGAGATTCTGTGTGAATACGGAGGTTACAATTCTGGGTTTGAACATTCTAACTCACTGCCTCAGTTTCTCAAATTTTACGCTTTTCCAGACCAGATGTTTGATGGAAATGTACTAAATGTGGTTAATTACCCAGGCCTTGTTTCATTTTACTTAACAACGACCTTTTCTTCTCTCAATTTGTTAGCCAGTGGAGGATTTTCTAGCTTTCTCAGTTATTTAGGTTCATTAAAACTCTCATTTTTCATAAAATTGAATAGATTAGTATATGCTCTATTCAACAACTTTTGTTTTCATGTGAGCATCAGATTTTTAATGGACTTGTTTTTCTTAACATAATCTTTGCTAAGTGAGAATGGGCTTTCCATCTCCTGGTTTTGAATCAGATGTAAGCAATTGCCTTTCACACCCACAACCTGCATTGACACTTAGGGATCGCCGTCCTTTGTAGAACTCAATCAGATCATCTTAAGGACCACTTAAATTTTTTTGGAGTTTGGCTGATGATAGTCTAGAAATCTTAAATCCAGTGAGTGTAAAATACTCTCTGGTTATAATGAGCAAGAAACAAATTAAAAAAATAAAAACCCGAGGCCATGAGAGCAAGTCAGAAAGTGAAAGCTCCAGGAGTATGTTTATATTGAATTTATATGACACTCAAAATACCTCAGAATCTTAGGTTAAGATTGGAGATTTTTTGTATCTCTAACTTCATCTTCCCTTAAAGACCTAAATATTAACAGGTGTTAACCTGTTGAATTATTTAAAATACATGATGCCATGCAAATAAATTTCACCTCAGAAACCCATATTTCTTCTTCTTCAAAAAAGAATTCTCTACTTTTTTTAACGAGTCACAGGTCAAACTGCATTTTCTGAACATTTACATGGAGAAACCAGCATTGAAACTTTATAAAATCATAACAAAGATACCTGCATTAAATGAACATATTCACAAGAATATTTGAATAACCAAGTACCTAAAATTGAGGGTCAGGATTTTAATTTTCCTAATTTGTACACATGGATTATATTCCCCGCAAAAGAAGTTGGTGTCTGTTTAATATTTCAGACTTGTCTCTTCGCAAACAAATTCTTTCCTTCCCAAGTATGCTTCTATTGATATGAAATTGTGCAGTGAATTAATGTTTCATTGTTCTCACCTCTTTGGATGCAACAACAACAACAAAAAATAAGCTGGGGAGGATTCATGTGACCACTAGAAAATGGGATTATTGATAAATGATATGGGAAATCAAATTACAATTAAGATCTTTAGTAAATTCACGTTTGTGATCTAAAAGATGGGAACTGATTCTGATATATAGAGAAATTGACAAAATTCACTTCCCAAATGGAAAAGAAATCTCTCCCTTCCCCGGTCTAGACCTCCACTGTCTATGTCTCTGGAAGTAGAAATACTGTGATCACAGGTTAGCTCTTGTGTAATTGAAAATTATCAGCCTTCTGAATTCTATATATTTATAGTCTCAGTATCTTAAAGTACTGAAGGCTGGGGTCAAAGAGCAGAGATTAAAAAAAAGAAGAAGAACAAGAAATGCCTTTTACACCTGAGAAATGGGCATGACAGCAATTAACCATATTGATTATCCAGCCATTACACAAGGATACATTTTTCTGGTTGTCAATTAGCCAGGTTTTTTGCTTCTACTTTTGTTAAAACGGTTCTTGATCAAATCTCAAGGGACAGTCCTCCCACAAGAGGGCAGACAGTAAAAAGGAAGTAAGGATGAATCACATCCACCCATCAATAGACTGTGCTAAACAACTTTCATAATGGTGGGATTGAGGGAGATGTTTAAACTACTGGCAGTAATTTGAGATCACAAAATAATTACTATCCCCAGAGTGATTCTCAGATGTATTTTCACTCCTGAAATCCACAGCCCTCACATTTGCATTAGGTGTTATTGCTACTTTGTTCCTCTTTGTTAGTCACACAATAATATTCAGCCCGGTGTGGGTGAAATTTAAATTTGGCAAAACACCAAGAGCATAGCCTTACTGTGTTCTCCAGGTTGAACTGGGTTCCTAATCTTTATCAGTTTGAGATTCCTCAATATTTATAAGATGAAAATCTGGCACTGAATTGTTAATAACTCACGAAATCCTGAAGGTTCTTATTTGCTGAATCACCATAGAAAATGCAGCTGAAATGTTAAGACAATAACTGATTTTGGGTCAGAATGATAAGAATTATTTTTCAGAATCCACAGATTAAAAAAAAAACCCTATATGTGCTGGTCATTGGCTTTAAACAGGATATTTGTAGTCTTATGTGTTTATAGAAATATACCCTGTCATTAACGTTTTCGGCAAGCCTAAAGCATGAGCAACTTACACATTTTTATTACAAAGAAATGGATTTTAATTTAATTTTAGAAAGACTTTTCTACATGGAAATATGGACTAATGACATAATGATTCTATTTGCAGTCTTGAGTTTCCATACGGAAAGATTTTTATAAAATTAAATAAAATTCAGTGTATAGTAGAATAGTAAATGCCCAAATAAAATGCCTTAGGAGTGTTTGAGTGTCTAGGATCCACCTTGAAGCTCAAGTCTACTTTAAAACACTTTTAATAAAGGGATAATGAAGTAATCTCAGAAATGTTTTATTTTTGCTAAGAAGACTATAAATAGATGTAAATTTCATTAATTTAATTGCTCATTGTTGGCTAGACATTAGTCATTTTTATATCTGAGTTATAATACATGTCTAATGTATGCAAAAGCAAATAGGTATTCATACATTTAGATCTAGGCTAACCCCTACCAAATTTTGAATTTCATCCAGTGATTTATAAATTAATAGAGTATGTTTATGGGTACATAATGTTCCCAATTTAATGGTGTAATTTCTGTTTTCATTCATTAACCCACTCGTTGATGAATCGTATCATTCTCTTATAACCCAACTCCACTTCAACCCAAGCTAATTTTTAAGTTATTGAAGCAAAGATGTGCCCTTTAAATCCTTAATGGTAAATTGCATTGATAATTAGGGTATGAATAGAAATAAAAGCATAGGAAAGTCTGATTGGCTAGTACACAATTAGGCGAGAGATAGCTCAGGCATGACATACAAAAAATGGGTGGCTCATGGATTGACCATTATCATGGTTTTCATAACAAAAACAGTAAATCGAATAAGAATGATAAAAATGGAAAAAAAAATGTTTCCATTACCCACGATTTTGTGGCATGTTGAGAAGGGGCGGGAATCAATAAGATCAATGTGTAAGTACACACATTTCCATTTGAAAGTTTAATGATTTGTGCAATAACTTTTAGTGACTGTTCTGTGTAGGCGCCAGAATAGGTGCTAGGAAAACAAAAATAAGACAAAACATCTTCAAGGAGAGTTCATAGTCTATTAGGGAAGACAGATAGAAAAATAAAAGGAATAAAAAGAGAAAAAGGGAAGAAAGGGAAGAACCAGTGTGGACAGGGAATGGAAATGCCTAGAATATTGTCAGAACTTGGAGGAGAGGTTACTAATTTAGAAATAGCATAGCCTAAGAGTGGGCAAGAAAAATAAAAATCTTAGAAGATGATACCAACCCATGACAGAATCACTTACCCCCCCAAATCATTCTTCTATATCTTAGTTTGAGGGCACAGAATTTCAGATTCACTGTGATTGAAAAATTAGTACAGTTCAGTAATAAACTTGTCTTTGAACACACACAGTAAGGTCTAGTACCAGGTCTTCTTGGGTAGCAGGGTAAAGATGGTTGGGCATGATGAAGGGAGAATTTCAAGCCAAACTCATGAGAACTTCCTGATTTCAAATGCCAATGCAAGTAATTGATAACAAGTGAGTTTAAGCAAGCCCCCTCCCCTCCAAATTAATAAAGAGGGATTGGGTTTCCAAGGAAAGGTTTTTATGAGTTTTCTTTTTTTCTTTTTGTTCTGTATTTTTTCTCCCATTAAGTCCCAGTATAAATACTGTGTATATATATATATATATATGTATTTGTATATAATGTCTGTGCATACTAAATGTATAGTACCTATCACGCCATATATATGTAGACACAGTATAAGTGATATTAGACTAATGTAAACAGAGATTAACAACAGTCCCTGCCATCAGTCATGTGTTTACACAGAAATTCACACCTCCATTTTTACATCAGCCAACACAGACTTGCATGATACTGTTTTAACTTGGCGAACAAAGCATGCGAACTTTTCTTTAGGTTTTGTTTTTTTCTGTATCATAATTACAGTGACGATTCCATAATTCAGTTATCCCTGGGAAGGGTGGAGAGAAAAAAATTATACAGATATATCTATCCATATATGCACATTCCTGTGTATATATATACATAGATATATATCTTGTATATATTTGAAAAACATTTTCTGTCGTTTCACCTCATCTTGTGCCGCATGAATTTTTGGTGATTCAATTTACTTTATTTTGTTTTGATTCACATTTAGTATTTTGATCATTATGGCTATGTGAAACTCATTGCTATATTTTTATTGGTAATTATAATCATTTTTTAAATACCGAGAGATACATAGATATACAAAATAAACAAGGCAACAAAATCTTTTCTTGCCATCCTAATCTCTAATCTCTATCCCCTTTCAGCATATCCCTCCAGTATTTATCTTTATGCTCGAAACAAAACAAACCCCCATAATTCCAAGAAAGTTGTGTACCAAAGAATGAAATACTGTGTTTTCCTCTTCTTCCTCCTATATAGATATTATTTTTCCTTTTAATTTCCTTCCTTTTCCCTTTTCCCCATATCTGCACAGGCCACTTGGCTTTCTTCCCCCCACCCCCACCCCATCCATGTGACAATATAATTAATTGAAAGGAGGACAGATGAGTCAGCAAAGAAAGAAAGAAAGAAGGAAGGACAGACAGACATCCAGATACAACAGAGAAACACATTCCTGCCCACAAATTTCAGATGGCATAAAAAGAATTTTATTGCAGATGTAGAATATTTGTTGTGTCTTTTATTTCTGGACCAGCCTAGGATCATTGCGTGGCATGCAGTGATAGTTTTGTAGCTAATCAACTAACCATGGCCTTCATCACCAATGCATGGCTATAACGATGCCATCTTGTGTTTCATCCAAGTGACACATCCCGGCTAACCCAGCAAGTCCAGTGTATGAGTTGTGGGGGTAACTTTCTTTCATAGTTATAATTTCATGGGTTCTCGTTTTTCCTATTATTTCCATTGGGTCACGGCAGCCCCCACGAGCTGCTCTCACATCTCTGTATGGTTTTGTTCTTGTGTTTGCTTCCCTTGGCCCAGCAGTCGAGCATGTGTCTCTTGTCTGGTACATCTGTCTTGCCATCTTGTCTCAGAGTCCACTGTCGTGCTGTTGTTCTGTGATTCTGTTCTCTGTTTGTAATACGTGGTTTGAAATGCTCTCCCTTTATCTCTCACTCCCCTCTTGTCTCTACTTTTAACCTCACCCCTAGGGAACTTCACAAAGAAGCAAAACAAATTTTCAGTCGAAGTGTAAGGCTGATAACTGTGCTTTGCATCTGGAAGTCATAAGTTGTGCTTTTTACTGGCTGAGGGGGGGGGGTGAGCAAAACTTAGAGTGGGAAATCGCTAATGATAAGAGCCAAACAACCACGTGATCAACAACAACAGGAAACCCTTGTTGATTTTTTGGGCATAATCAAATGGGCTTACTGGTAAAGAGATTTTACGTACAGGCTGATTTCCGGAGAGTTTTTCTATTGATTATCAGTCTTCTAGTTAAACCTTTTCTTCAGGAACAGATGAACAGAAAGGTTTTTCAGAAAATGCTAGTAAGAAAGGATCCTCATTTCTGCTATATAGAGCAGTGCCTGTTCCTGAATTGGTAAGGAATTTGTGAGAATTGCAATGTGTTTTATTATGAAAAGCATTTATGTTTATGCATTTTAACCTAAAATATAATATAAATGTGTTTGGCAAGACATTGGAGGGAAAAAAAAGTAAAAAGAAAAAAAAAAGCTTTTTAACTCACTGGTTCTACCTCATGCATATTTTGAGGTGAGAGTATCTTTTGATCTTTCAGAGTCAAATGATGTATATTTTATATTATTTTTTTAATTCATGGAAGCATTACCAAGCCAACACTTTGACTTAGACTAAATCCTTTCTTTTCTCTTTCTAAAGCACATGACATCGATAATAACTTTAGTTCTGAGAATAGAGTCTGAATTTCTTGGGAGAGAAGTGGAGAAAAGTGCCCAGTTAATTATTCAGGCGCTGGACAATACTTCTGATGATCCAGAAAATTTGTGGGATGACTTGGAATGACGTGGTTTGTTTAACACTGATCGTATGAAGACGAATCTTTGTGACTTCACCTCTTTATTCATAAAGGTTGAGCAAGAGAATATAAAATAAGTATGCAATGGGTTAATGGATTCAAGATTTTTAAAATAGTTCCAAGATTCTAGAAGTCCATGGTTCTAATCTGGAAAAGAGAAAGCGTGTTGAGGCAGATGGTTTTATGATGAGATGTCTCAGACAGGTCCAGGTAGCTCTGTGCTGCTCTTTAGGGTAAGGGCAAAGCAAGAGGAGCTTAGTGGGCACTGTGGATAGAGAAGAACTTTTTAAAAAAGACAGGAAAGGAGAGAGGGAAGACAGAAGAGAGTAAAGGGAGGTAAGGTGATAGGGAGTGGGGAGAGGTATTCATGAGGAATGAGGGAAAGCAACTAGCCCATAAATGTTAAGAACCAGCACACACACAACCCTGACTATAGTGTTTTCTGTCATGTAAAGTATTGCCACATGCCTGAGTTCAAGCCACAAATATGACAACACGAAACTGAGAACTGGGAATTACTGCTCATTAGTTCGTGATTATGTAGTATTTTCACCACAGACACTACAGACATCATCACCTCGAGAGCACAGATAACAGTAAAATGTAGTGATATAACCAGGAAATAATGAGTTTTGGGTTTTTAATACCTTGTTTTTTGTCATAACGTATTTAATTGCAATTTTATATGCTTTCATTTTTGATGATGATTATTGAACAACCAACTGGCAAAATTGCTGAAAATAATCTAGCCGTCAGGAGCTGACTCTAGCAACCCCTGGCTTAAGAACCATGCTGGGGGACAAAAAACCATGGGATTTATTTAATATTTTTCTAAGTTATTGTGAGTGGGAAACTGTAATGGCCATCTTACGGTTGAGAAAAGGAGAACTCAAAAACTCTGCTTTTCCAAGATTGTATTATCTGCTTCTAGTGGCAGAGGTTAGATTCAAACCCAAATCCGTTTGAAAATGGACATACTTTATTTCTACTGCAGTGTGTGCAGAGGATCCAGATTAAACACTTATTAAAGCACTAAATTTTGGAGCTCTCATGGGTTCATTTGTGGAGCTTTCACTAATTCTGTTTCCTCAAAATAGAGTTGCCAAATACTCCTCCTTTAGTAACACTGAAGATGAATAAGATAGTTCCTGGATTCACAAATTTTGCTGCTTGAGCTTCAGAAAGACATAATAGATGCATTTCTGAGCACATAATTGTAGCCTCCAGCATGATTCCATTACTCACTTGTTATGTTTTTGTAACTTTTAAAATATAATGAACTTTACTTAGTTATAGTATTTGATGCATGTTAATTAACCAAGTACCCAGTGAAATATATCAATGCCCTTTTACTTCTACATTTCCTCTTAGAGTAAACTAGTGTACTAACACTTAAAACAGCATGAGAACCATTGTATTACAGACAAATGACTGAAGCTTAAAAAAGTTGTTTTCCCATTAGATACTTAATCATTGCTTTGTAAAAGAGTTTGAGAGATCTGGGACTTAAAAAGGAAAAGTGTTGGATCTTATTAGCCCTTCTAATTTGACGAGAAAATTCTGTGATTGGGTTTCCAATAGTGCAATATTTTACTTTGATTTGATGTCAGGGTTAGTTGCCCCCATGGTCAACTTTCAGTGACATATAATACTGAATAGAGTCTCCTGAACTGATTTCTAGGCCTTCTCCTATAGGTTTGCCACTGCTTCTCTGTTTTCTTTCATTTGGTAAATATTCCTTGAACACTTAATTATAGTCAGGGATAGTCTTAAGTATTTTATATTTTAAACTTCTTTAGTCATCATAGAAGTCTTGTGATGGGCTATGATTATCGTTTTTATTTTAAAGATGAGTAAATTGAGGGACAGAGGAGCTAAGCAAATTGTCCAAGGCCACACAGCAAGGAAGCAGAAGAAATGCGATTTGAACCCAATCCAACCGGCCCTTAAGCCCGCACACTAGTCACGAGGCTATACTGTCTCTTACTCTGTAGCACTTACTCCCCATTAACCCAGATATATAAAAGAGCTGGCTTCTTGCATAACAATGACAGAAAGTTTGTGTATTGAGTGTATTAAGTGGTTGGGTAGTACTTGTTAAGTGGATTAATTACTGTGTCTCTCAAAGGCTTCAAAAGCATTGCTTGATTGGGGTTATGAAATTGCTCAGTTCTGATTGATCTAAACAGCTGTGGTTGAAACAACTTACCCTGGTTTCCTGTGCGGTGGAATGGCTCCAATATTCAGGGCAAATGCCACCACTGACGCGAGGTTATCCCCTCTCGATTTCTCCTATGTAATAATCTGTGCACTGGGGCTTCTCGCTCGTGACTCATCAGCGGTCCTGTTTAGAACATCTGATCAGACAACAGCCCCTCTGAAGACAGAGGCTCTTAGAGTAAGATGCTGCATTTTCTTTATTGCTGAAATAATTATGTTCCTTGGAACACAGTGTTTTCGATGTTACGATAATAGAAAGCAACAAAATAAGTGAACAAGGGTGGCAGAGGACATCTTTCTTAGTCCCTCATTTTTCTTATTTTCTTACCTTATGGGTCTCAGACTATTAAAAAAAAAAAAAAATCAAAATCAACAACAACAAACCTCCTCCCAAACCAAAAACCAAACTTTTTTGGGTCCTTAAATTTTCTTTGCAAGAATAAAAGGATTTATTAAGAACTAAAATTGACAATTAAAAAGAAAGCATCTTTTTAAAGCTGTGCTTGCTTTTATTAGAATCCTTCCAAGGAAACTAGAGCTCGCCCAAGCATCTGAGTGTCTCATTACAAGCTATATCGGTCTTGACCAGTCCTGAAGCCAGATTTTCTAAACCAGAAAATGTTATAGTTGCGAACGCTTGAGTTGTTCTCCATCCCCAGTAGCTGCACGGCCCTCTTAGCTCTGAAACACAGAGGCATCTTTCTGCTGAAAGATAATGACAGTTGGCAACATTGTATTGCCAAGTGTTCCAATTTGTCCCATCCATCCCTCAGAGCAAAGGTCAGGCAGGCTTTTTTCTGTAAAAGGATAGAGAGCTAATATTTTAGATTTTGAGAGTCTTAGATGACCCATCACAACTACTCAGCCCTGTTGTAACACAGAGGCAGCCGTAGACAATAGGTAAATGAACAAGCGGGGCTATGTTTCAGTAAAACTTCATTTGCAAAAGCAGGCAAGAAACTGGATTTGGCAGTCTGCTGATCCCTGATCTAAGGACATCTGATAGGCTTCTGATAGTCATATATATGTGACTACAAATTCCTCACCTAAATACGTGTACATGAGTCCTTCTTGTTCATTCTGTCGCCAGTATTAACACACATTTGTTGAGTTCTCCGTTAAGTTCCTGAGACCACGTGAGATACGATAGGACATTAAGAACTCATTGTTTCTGGGCTACCTGGGTGGCTCAGTCAGTTAAGCGTCTGCCTTCGGGTCAGGTTATAATCCCAAGGTCCTGCGATGGGAGTCCCACATTGGACTCCTTGCTCAACAGGGAGCCTGCTTCTCCCTCTACTTCCCTCTCCCTCTGCCTGCTGCTCCCCCTGCTTGTGCTCTCTCTGACAAGTAAATAAAATCTTAAAAAAAAAAAAAAGAAAAAAAACCCCAAACGTATTGTTTCCAACATGTCATTATCTCAGATTTCAAACAGGACCACAAGCAAACATTCACCACCAGGGTCATCTCCACTCCCCGTGCACACTGCATTTCTTTCTAAAACTTTGATGCTTTGCCCTTCCTTTTGCAAATCTATTTTTTGGACTCCCCGCTTCAGCTGGGCATGGGCTGCCTTCTCCCCGGCTTCCAGGCCTCTTTGGCAGTCGACTCCTTGAACTCCAGCCCACATGCTGTGTCACATCCCAGTAATTCTTCCCCAAACCTTGGCTGTGGGTTATTGAGCTGACAAATGTCTAAATGACTGAGATATGATATTTGCAACCTGCTGAGAACCTCTTCTTTCCCCGTACTTTTTGATTTGTAGCTTTATAAGTTTTGCAGAGCAAAGTGAGAAAAACGTTCTTGGGGACACTGGCACAGGAACTGAATGGGGCAGACAAAATTGAAGGGACGCAATATATAGGATCCCTTCCTGCACTGAGGACAAAAGCGTTTATTGATGTCTTGGCCCTCTGAGTGTCAGAGGTAAGGGATTATGCAGTGGGGTGCAGAAAGGAGCTCTCCTTCTGTCCTGAGGAGAAGCCTGTCTTCTACCACCTGGCAGCAGATTAGGCAGGAACAGTCTATGAAAATACAGCGTCAAAGCCATATTTAGTACGACTATGGAAATGGCATCTGTTACTTAAGGATTTTATGAATTAGTGCTCCGTCCCTTTAGCAACTTTAACATTAGAAATCGATGGAAAACAAGCATGAGAAAACCTTGGATGAGTATCAGGTGGACTGTGAAGCCAGAACCTGATGTGTCCCAGCCCCAGGGGGAGTGTAAGATTCACTCTGGGGAGGTGGGATGCTTAGTGAAGGCATGAGAAGCTTTCTCTGTTAGCAAGGCGCCCTGAGGTGGTAGTGTGAGTTCTGAGATCCTCAGCTGGCTCAGAAAGAAAGCAGAGAACAAAATGAAGAGACAATGCAGGGAGACAAGAAAAAGGGAGCCCTTAAGAGAGGCTTTGGGGGCAGGAGGTGTTATGGGTTAGCTTCTAAAACAATGGAATTTGGAATTAGTGGTTTAAGAAGCCTTTAAGATAAAGGGAACTGTAGAAAACAGGAATAAAACAAGAGTAAACTAAGGCCTATTGATAGACGACCTGATAGGAACGTAACAAAAGAAAGTTGATTTCTTTTTTCCTCCATTATGCCTACAGTAGCCTGATATTTTATGGTGTGATGGATTGATTGGTTTAGCTTTTTTTGTTTGCGTGCTTGTTTATTTCTTTATTTATTTCTGCTTATGCGTTAACAGGCTTTCCCTATAAAGCAAATGGGCAAACTCAGTCCCCAGGGGCCATCCGGGTAATATGAAAATCTGGTAGACCAGATTTCACACAATCAGCCATAGCAGGAACTGATAAACTGGAGAGAGCGTGCCCTCATTGAACAGACTGAAATTAAATATATTTAAGATGTTAAAACAAAAATAGACCCCACGAAAGTCAAACAAAATACAGCAATGACACACATAGTGTTTTTCATCCTATCTTTAAAAATTCCTTCCGATCTTACCCCTTCATAAAGTTTGAGGAGTGTGCTCTAAGTAAGACTTCTGGTGAAGGTATCACTGGGCAACACTGAGTAACAAATTAAACCCAGAAACTCCTCTTCCAAACTCCTATAGCCTGAAGGTCTTTTCTGTATCTTTTTTTTTCTTTTATTATAATCTTGACGTTTATACAACTCTAGAGTATACACTTGAAGAATTTAAGAGTTCATTAAAATTATTTTGTCTTAGGTGACAAAACTAAAACCTACATAGGTAAATTGATTTGCTGAGGGTCACTGAACTAGTGTTTGTTAGAGTTATAACTAAATCCCAAGTGTCCTAAATCCATAACCCATGCCATTTTACTGATACTATGTATCAAGTTAAAAGAAAAAAAGAAAAAGCTCAGATTTTATTTTAAACTGAGATAGTATCCAACACAAAATACAGAGATCTGTAAAAGATTGGTTTTCTTCTTACTGGCCATTGAGGGGTCAGATCTGTAACTCTCTATTTTATGGCCACTAGGGGGAGTCAGCAAGAGGTTCCAGACAAATGGCAAAGCAATTAGTGGGGATTGGAAATGGTTTATAGTACAGGCTCAATCAGCATATGCTTTAGTGTTGAGTTAGCTATTCCTGCTGTCACCTTCCTACACCGAAGACAGATGATCAGCAAACTGGAACTATGGTTCCAAAGCTCAAATGTAAAACCAGTGACAAGCCAAACCCCAAAACTTATGGCGAAATAGGAAAAGTCAGAACAGTATATATAGAATCTCCACAAAGTTAAACTTATAGAATTGCGCTATACTCTGAGATTGTATCTTCTAGTTTTTATGATTAAATCAATGTCTTTCACAAAAATAATGTTTTGTCACAATTTGTAGCATCTTTAATTAGCAAATAAGTGTTGGCAACTGGATATTAATCCTTCCCCACAGATTTTTTTTTTCACATTTTACTGGTTTTTGTAAAAACAAACACACCAACATCCAGAAACCAGAAAATGAGGTTTAAAGTATTCCCTATACTGGCACACTATATTTAATAGATTTTTGAAGACCAAAGACCAAAATCTAAAATTTTATTATGAACCAGATGATCTTAAGATCAAGCCCCAAGAAGTTTTCATTGAGCACCCAAGAAGTTATTCTATGTGTAGGTCACTTCACTATTAAGTATTAAGATAGTTTTTGAATCCCAGGACAAAGATATAGATGAAAGGCACAAAATAGGATATTCCCAAAAAATTCCAGGATAAATGTTATGAGAAAACCAAAATTAGTTTAGAATGTGAACGGACTTAAAGAAAAATAGAAATGTTTAAGGACTGGAATCTAAATTGAGATTTTTTTTTCCATCTGAACCCTCATAGCAGAGAGAACTATTTAGCCATGCTGAATTAATCTACATTTGAGCTAATGTGATCCATCTTTGTGTCAAAAGTCAAAAACCTTAGCGCCCAGCCAAAAGAAAGGATATGATCTGTACTAAAGGCAGTTACTGGCTTGTATCTATGTTTCTCATCTCCTCCTCCTTTTTCTCTCTTGGCTAATCTATACCAATAACCTCTTGCTTAGCAGAATCTATTATCTAAATATTGAAAATATCACACTTAATTTAGCCAGAGGGTGATTTTTTATTTTATTCTGTTTTATATTGTTATTCATTCTTCAGAATTTCTATGTAGAGTATGTGTTATCAGAAAATAAGGATATATATATATATACATATAGATATAAATATATGGCTATATTAGAAGACCAGCAAGTGGAATCTTGAGAATATTTAGACATAAAAACTCGGCCAGACCAGTAATTTGGAAAAAAAAAATAGTGAATTCCTGCTTTTCCCATGAGTTTGAGTTAAGTCGGTGGTATAAGGCTCTGCAAGGAAGCTGCTGGAGGAACGCAAGAGGATGGTGAGGGTGACAAGGTAGGGCTCTGTAACACTGAGCGCACACCAGCTCCCTGAAGTCAGTCCTGTTCATCAGGTGACAAATGGCCCGTGGATGTACCAGGTGGTCACACAGCAGCAAGAGGCATGAGGTAGCCCGTAAATGACCCATTACCAGGAATCTGTGCTCGGAAACCAGAAACACAGATGGGATGTGAAGTGGCCTTCAGCAGACACTTGGGAATCTGATTGATTTTACATCCCAGCCTTGAGGTGCTGTGTGGTCTCCGCTGCCTGACGACCCTCAGCTGTACATCTGCTTGTTGGAGGGAATACAGAGAGGAGAGGAGACAGTTGCAACCGAGTAATTAAAAACTTTGCATTCCTCTCTCTCTACCTCCCTCTGCTTCCTTCTTTCCCTTGATAGGATGTCCAGAAAATTAAACCAGCTGTAGATTAATTGAGACTCTCTGCCTTGTAGGGAACATCTGTCACCCCTGCTACAGAGATTGTAGGAACGAATTAAAACATTTGATTACCTTGAGTCCAAAAGAACGCCATAGTCTCTTCAGTCATTAGTTTATCAGTTTTTTGGTGTTTCTTCTTCTTCTTTCTTTTTTTCAAGTGCAGCTTATGACTACAGTCCTTTCCGGAAGCGGTGAGGTATTTCAGCAGATGTCGTATTCCCTATCTCTACCCTTTCTCTTGTGTAAGGGGGACAAAGCCCTCAACAAAAGCAATTTTAAAGACAGAAAAAGTCTCCATCATGAACATATTTTTAGAAACAGCTGGTAAAACAAATGGTTCAAATGTGAGGCCTGGAGCATAGTTATTCAAACAACAGGGTTGTTTAAAGATAAAAGCAACCACTCTTCAATACCCACATGAAGAGGGATTCCCACACTAAGGCAGAAATGGGAGGGCTTGCTAAGACTTTCTGATATCTGTTTTGTGTTCTGGGACAACTTTCACTCTTTTGATGGTGTTAGTTGTGACTATTAAAAGCTTCTGTCAATTGTTAAAATTGTGAATATCATCACAGATAAAATATGTTTGAATTTACGTATAATGGATTTTTAGAATTTTCTCTTATGCTTCTGAGAACGTCCCTTTTTGATAGCATCTACGGGTAATCCGAAAGAACCAATTGGGAAGTCGATAATGTCCTGATGCTATCACTGATCTTATAACCCAGGTTTAGAAAAAAAAAAGGCAGTGCTACTAAAGGAAAAACATTTGTATTTACAGGCATTAAAAAAAAAAATCTAATTTCACTTTCATTGGCCACATTCAGAGTCTGCTTTATGACCTTCCCTTGTCATGACTTCATTGGTTTACTGAATTGTTTGCTCTGGAACCACTGCCAAATGCTATTACACAGCTTCCTTTATCACACCGATTGGTGAAATAATTCTTTATTATATTTTTTATGGTAGTTCCAGTTTTCAAACTGCTTATGGATTATCTCTGGGTCAGGCATTCCATGAAGGCTGATTTGTTATCATTGAACTTGATAAATGAGTGTTGACCTTATCCATTCACGTAGACTTTTTCCTACACTTTGTTTGCTATGGTTTTATTTTCATTTAGAAAATTGTCAGGCGGGGGTAGTTAGTTAATCAACATGCTGTTCTTTGTGGATTCTCACCCAGTGGAGAAAGGCTCCCTTTTAAAATCATGCACAGATTGGTGCATGTTTAGTACCTCCCTCTCCCCACCAACAACCCATCCCACCCATCAGCACAATGCTGATGCCATAGATGGAACTAAGAAATTTGAAAAAGTGCTTTTTCATTAAATAAATATATTATCCAAAATAATATATTTATTGAAAATATTATCTTTTTCATTAAATAAATATAGAAAAATATCTTTTCTATAACCTAACACTCCATAACATGCCTCTGCTGTTTTACCCCAAACTGACCTACTTGATGTGTGGTTTCAATGTTAGGCAGGGTAATTTAGGACTGATTTTTTTCATTTCCCCTTCTATCATACTGGTCTTGGAAAACGTGATCATAAATACTGACAACCTGGATTTTTAAAAATATATGTATCCTTATGTTTATATACTTGCAATAAAGTATCAATTAATAACTTTCACAGATGGTTCTTTTGATGTGAAAATAACTTCATATTGGAATTAGAGACCCTCTAGCACTTGTCACACCAGAAATCTGACCATGAAGTCTGCATATGTTTGTGTTTTAATATCATCGTGACCACACATCATATATACACAAAATTATATACACAGACTTATACTTACTTCCTTGGATTTTTTTTTTCTTCAACTTTTGATTTTCAAATAATTTCATAGCTGTGACAGAGTAGGGGGTGGAGGGTTAGGAGGTAGGGTGAGGGCAGGGAAACCTTCTCTGAAAAATTGATATTTGAGCTTCATTATGAGGGGTAAGTGAAAGTTAACTGGGGAAAGGAGAAGGAAGAAGCATTTGAGCTTGCAGGAAGCGTCAGACATGAGGAAAAAGTCAGTCATCTCTGAGAGGGAGTCATTTGGGAACAGCATCTCTCTTAGAGGATTTTGTCTACGGTATAAAAGAAAGAATCTTCACATAAATAGGCACTGGTGTCCTTTTACCTCTCCTGGTAAGCGGAGATGAGAGTGAATTTAGTGACTTTAGTGACCCTCCAGTGCCCCTTGGTGGAGGGCAAGCAGGCTTTGTGAAGAATGGACGTATAGTGAGTAAGATTATGTGGTCACCAGAGAAATGTAGATTAAGAAAAAAAAAAAAAAAAAAAGCCAGACCGTCATTTTGGCACAGGAATAACTACCAATAAAGGAGAAGGTGACAGGAATATATGTCTGAGATAAGAAGAATATATGTCTGAGATAAGAAGCGTCACCAAAGTCATCTCCCGGGTCTTAAAGTCTTAGATGATACCTACCTTTCAGTGTAGGATTGTGCATTATTTCTTCAAACCCATGCAACTTGGACGTGAAAGACTGAAGACCGCATGCAAATTCTAGGTGTCCTTTTTTTTTTTTAAGATTTTATTTATTTATTTGACAGAAAGAGATCACAAGTAGGCAGAGAGGCAGGCAGAGAGAGAGGGGGAAGCAGGCCCCCTGCAGAGCAGAGAGCCCAATGCCGGGCTCCATCCCACAACCCAGAGATCATGACCTGAGCCGAAGGCAGAAGCTTAACCCACTGAGCCACCCAGGTGCCCCTAGGTGTTCTTACATCTTGCAAAGGCTCTGAGTGAATTCGTCACACCACAGTTTTTTTAAGGAAAGCAGACATTGCCTCAAAGCACTGTGCTAGAGATGAGAATTGCTTATCAATGATGGTGGTGAGGAGATAGAGCCAAGTATCGACCTCCTTATAATTTACACAGTTCCGCATTTCCCACTACCATCCTCACCACGGCAGCCATTATCGGTTAAGTCATTGAATATGTGATTTTAAAGTTACTGATCATTTCCCAGTGTGATTAATGATTTTAAAGGAAGTATTTTGTATATTCTTTTTTTAATACTTGCCCCACCATAAAAATTTGCCTGTGCTTCTACAGTGGGGAATAAAAGAAAAATTCCTCATACTAAGATTTATCATAATAATGATGTTTTCTGTTTTGACATAGATTTTTATTATAATTAATAATAATTATTACTATCATAAGGAAATGCTCTTTTTCCAAAAAGGAGGTAATGGGGGATCTATTCCAGAATGTCCAGAACAGGACTTTTCAAAGTCACATCTTAGATTGCTAACAGCACCCCAGTACTGGGTGGGAACCAACTGTTCTTTCTGTCAGTTGGGAAATAAATAGCAGGTTTTCTTTGTGACTGTCGTTGTCCATGTGAGGCTCACCTTCTCCTTATAAAAAAGCCATTCCTTCTGCTGCCTGTTGCACTTGATAAGATTACTGCTGATTACTGTTTAGATTTTTCAGATTCGTTAAGTGACACAGCACATTTTATGGAGTCAGAAACCAGTAGCCACGAAGATCAGTCATGGTGGCCTGAATCAATTATAAATGAATTGTTTTTTTGCCCACACAATGATCAATATCTGTGTTGCCACAAAAGCTTGCTTCTAGCCCCTGGGGGGGAAAAATGTGTATGTATATGTATATATATATATATAGTATATATATATATATATATAGTTTATATATATATATATATAGTTTATATATATATATAATATATATATATATAGTTCTATGGGCTAAGAGACTTCGCTGAAGTTTTCTTCATAGAGAGATTGCAAGTAAGCATCTTTTTTCAGTAGAATAGAGCTGAGTTAGGGTAACAACATCATTTACCCACCCAGCCTACCGTGGCCACAGAACCCAATGACTTCTTTTTTAAAATGAAGGTGTCTGCATAGCCACAGTCCTGCTCTCTGTATTTCATTACAATGCATTGCTTCACTCAACACACTCAGAAAGAAGAAAATGTACCAGCAGCTTCAAATTCCGCCACTTCGTCCAAGCCAAGCTTGTTTATCTGTCTGCAGCACACTTGGAGCATTTGAAAGACTAGTGATGAGGTTCATTCATGCTGCGAAGATGTGTTGAGCATCATGGCTGCTTCCTTCACAATGGCCTGGCATGGAAGGATGGAGAAGCCATTGTTACCGCACAAATGACTGTTGATTTGCCTCTTATATGACTTGCCCAGGGAAGGTGCATCATTTTTAAGTTCCAGGGAACTTTTATGACTGTAGTATTTTAGCCGTAACTTTGTGAAACTCCTTAATAAGCTTGCAAAGGGTAAGTTTGGAATCCAGAAATAGTTTGTTCTATTTCAGGGTGGGGGAGCAGAGTGGTATTACTTTATACTCAGGATCCTTTATCTAGCCATGGGGTTTGGATTCAGGCTCAAGAAGTGGGCTTGGGAGTCATGCTTCTTTAGCTCTAGATAATGAACAAAATGAACAAAATGCTTTTCTCTGTCAATCTGAGAATGGGGGCACTTTTATTTCTGGAATTACCCTCAGCAAACCACCAAATGTAGGATAGAGAGCCAGAAAGAACAGCTTGACATGTGAATGTTTTCCTTCTGCAAGTACTCAACCAGAAAAGGAGGCTAGTGGCACTCAGAAAGAGCCTTTTACAAAGCCTGGACCTTAGAGACAGCCTATCAGCCTGGAGGTCCTCCCAGACCCTTGCCTTAAGCCACTTGCCAGAACCAGGGGAAGGAATTCTTTTTTTCATTTTTTTTTTTTTTTTTTTTAGATTTTATTTATTTATTTGAGGGAGAGAGACAGGGAGAAGCAGACTCCTAGCTGAGCAGAAAGCCTGACGTGGGGCTCCATCCCAGGAGGCTGAGATCATGACCTGAGCCATAGGCAGACCCTTAACCGACTCAGCCACCCAGGAGCCCTGGGAAAGGAATTCTGGGTTTACTGTTCAATGGCACATATCATCTCACAGTGGAGGAGAACTAGTCTTTGTGTCCCCTTTATATAAAAATTCTCATTTACCAGAGTTGGGGTAATTATAGACACAGGCAAAGTAACTGCTCCATTTTGTCTTAATGGACTAAAACCACCTTGGTCCCTTGCTTATTACCCCCTAACTCCTTTGCTCTGTAAAAGGAGACTTGCTCAGTTGACTACTCAGGCAACTTTGTGAACCTTCTGTGCTGTTTGGCCCAAGGCATTGCTGACCGCTGTAAGCTCCCTATTTTTTAATGTTCTCCTCATTTCCTTCACACTGATGGAGGAAATGGGAAGGAGGTTGAATAAGCTCACTTTATTTTTTAGATGACACAAATATTAAATTGACAGATACACTCCTAGGAGGTTCTAGTCCATTTCAGGAAAGTGTTGATATGAGGTCTTTAAGGGTCAACAGTCCTATTAGAGAGCGGAAGACCACCGGGGAATCCGGAGGAAAAGAAAAATGAGGGAAATGTCTGGATTCAATAGGAAATTGGAGGTGCTGAGAGCATTTTAAGAGAAACACTTGCTTTTTGACCAGCTGTGTGTTTTTGTTCAAAGGGACAAGAAAGTTAGTACCTTCTCTGAAGTGTAAGAGAATTGCAGACCTATCTCCACAACGTTTTTTTTCTCTTTTACATAGTCTCGCCCTCCCGCAAGAGCTCTCGAGCACGTATTTTCACACGGGAACTGGTCATACAGGATGTTAATGCAGAACTGGGTCAGGTTACAGGGTTTCACAGGAGCAGAGCCGGGAAGTGTCTCCTCTGGGTAGAAGGTGTGTGGACTGCCCTGTGTTCCCTCCGTGCCTCCGGGAAGCTTGCGCAATCCTGAGAACTGAGAATCTCTTCCTTAGATAGCCAGGCTGCTGGGGACCTAGACACTGTGTTTAGCTTTATTTTTGTTATCAAACATGGGGTTTTTCTAGCTTCACTTAACACGTCTGGAGGACGAAGCTATTTCAGTTAGGCAGAGCTCGGCCACTCTTAGAAACACTGAGGATGGATTTCCTTGTTGGTACCTGTTACTCATGAGAGACGAAAAACCGATAATTTGGCTGCTGGCAAAATTCCACTGCAAGGGCTAATAGAGAGTTCTGGAAAGATGCCAACAGCAGCCAGATTGCGTGAAGTACTTAAACTACTCTTTAAGAATCAGTTCTGCAGTTGGGAACTTGAAATCAGCCACAGTTTCTATCCTACTCTTCTCTGTGTTTCTCATGTCTTCTGTCACTTCCCCCAAATGTTATCCCAAAGTGGATTCTCTCTGTCTCTAGCACATAGACATGCTTATGTGAAAATGTTACAGTACTTTAGAATTTAACAATTTCACAAGCGTTATCCCTTGCCTTATACAAATATTAATGATATGATATTACATATATTAGTGATATTCATGGATCAGAAGAAATACTAAAGAAATCACAGTGTGGACTCCCAAGTTGCTCTGTAGACAATGGCAGGAGTGGAGAGCTAGGTATCACAGACATTAGCTGTGTTACTCAGTGTCTTTCTGACCTTGAGCCCATACCTTAAATTCTCTGCAATGTAGTTTCTTTACCTTTAAACCAGTGCTTCTTTTTTTTTTTTTTTTTTTTTTTTTTTTAAAGATTTTATTTATTTATTTGACAGAGAGAAATTACAAGTACACTGAGAGGCAGGCAGAGAGAGAGAGAGAAGGAAGCAGGTTCCCTGCTGAGCAGAGAGCCCGATGCGGGACTCGATCCCAGGACCCTGAGATCATGACCTGAGCCGAAGGCAGCGGCTTAACCCACTGAGCCACCCAGGCGCCCTAAACCAGTGCTTCTAAACCGAGGGCAATTTTGCCCCTGGGAGATATTTGGCAATGTCTGGAGACATTTTTGATTGTCACAACTGGGGAGATGCTATTGGCATCTAGTGGCTAGAGGCCAGGGATACTGTTAAACCTTCTGAGTATACAGGACAGCACCCCTAAGAGAGAATTATCCAACCTAAAATGTCAGTAATAATGAGGTTGAGATATCCAGCTTCAAGATGTAAATAATGTCTATCCCATTCATTGCAGGGATAGAATGGAGCTCAAATATATAAGAAAACATGAAGTGATTTTCCATGTCTGATGTTAATACTATTTGGCACTGGAAATATAGACACTATAATGGAATCTAGAGAATGGATTTATTCTCCTGGATTAAAATCCACAAATGAAACTATCAGATTAAAATATATTCAATACCTCCACTAAAGCTTGTTCCATAATTGTGGTTTTAAGCCAACTCTCTAAACATAGGAGAAACAAGGAAAAAATATTAATCTTTGAAGAAACCTACCATTCAGTGACTAATATAGATAAAGGAAATTGGAATCCATGCAACTAATAGACTTTTCTATTAGCATACAGTTATAACACATCTTTCCTAATAGAAGTGAGCTTAAAATAATAAGTTGTTTGGATCACATTAATTAACATTGAACTCTATTAGATTTGCACCTGGGGTTGGGTTCATTTTACCAGTACTGATGAATATCGAACTTAACAATATCTAGCCACATTATATTAGAATAAAATATGTTTTACGTGGAAGGCAAATTTTAGACTAGACTCTTAATAATGATCTTTTATATTAACTCAGATAACTAGAGATAGTAAAAAATGAATCAAATTTCAAGAAGCCAGACTACAACATCAGCTATAATAGTAATGAGAATTAATTCTTTCTGTAGCTTTTATTGTGCAGTGGCCTCATATGTATATAAAACTCTGGAGTCTACAAGTCATTTTTACAGATAAATTATTTCTTATTTTTGTAATGCAGTCCTATTAAAATTTTAGCTTGAGATCCAGGGACAAGATCTGAATTTCTTCACAGAATTTTATTTACATGAGTATTTTGATTGGGAAAGAGCATGAAATCTTTTATCAAAATTACAATTACAATTTTTTTTTGTTATAAAAAAAAAAATTGAGAGAGATCACCCTTAAGATAAAGGCTCATCTTCTCCTAAATGCTCATTTTCACTGAAATCCTCCTTAAATCATACTGTATTTATTCAATAGCAATATATTAGCAGATCATCTCTAAAGGTACTAACTGATCAATAATTTTAAAATTCTTATTTAACACAGACACACTTATTTTTTTAATTTAAAGATACAGATCGGAAGCTCCATCATATAGCTAAATTGAATAATTATGCAAATGCATCACAATATTATTTAATTGGACCTTTTAGAATGAAAATAACCCAGGTGTGCAAAACTCTTTGCAATCTGGAACAACCATTCTAACATATATCTTCCAAGACACAACATCTTTTATGTTAAAACACAGAGGAAAACAACTCTGGCTGCCCTCGCAAGGAAATACACATGGCAGAGCATGTAATTACAGTACATACAAATTCCCACATTGCTTGTTATAGAATTCCCACTGTGTAAGAACAACGATATAGATAGACTGGAACTCCAGAGAGTTGGTAGTTAAATAAACAGAACTTTCCCACACCCACCAATAGTAGTCACAAATGCCATTAGTTCTTAAGAAACACAACAAAGGAAACACAGAAATCCAACATTTCTTACTACTTTAGAGATTTAACGTACCACTGGAAAAGCAAACCCCCATTACAGGTGCTGACAGTCCACCCAGAGCCCATTCTCCTTATTTTCTCATTTCTGTCTCTAACACCTTTCTCTCATCTGGTAAGAGATTTCCAAGTACCGCTCTTCTAACTGCTAAATGAGTTACCTGCCGTAAGATGCCTCATCGGATTCTCCCGGAGGGCCCAGTTCTCTTAACCTTTCCATTTCTTTTTTTTTTTTTTTTTTAAAGATTTTATTTATTTATTTATTTGACAGAGAGAAATCACAAGTAGACGGAGAGGCAGGCAGAGAGAGAGAGAGAGAGAGGGAAGCAGGCTCCCTGCTGAGCAGAGAGCCCGATGCGGGACTCGATCCCAGGACCCTGAGATCATGACCTGAGCCGAAGGCAGCGGCTTAACCCACTGAGCCACCCAGGCGCCCAACCTTTCCATTTCTTGAACCAGCAATTTAACTGAAGAGTATTTGCTCCTCAGCTTCTCAGCTAAAGACACAACATTTTCCATGAAATATCACTGTTGAAAATGTGTATTGCTCAAAATATAGCCAAAGGTCTATACTCATTATGTTCCAGTAAAGACTATAACATGCAACATAACATAAAAGAAGCTAAATACTTGGACAAGAGTGTTTCAAATTAATACTAAATAATTGAAAATTATAAAGTCAAAAATCAAGACCAGAAAGGTTTGCATTCATTCCCAGCCAAAGTTCACCACAACTTGGAGTAGGCAGATTCAGAAACCCCTGTTCTTTGGCATGTTTCTCTTTTCATACCCTGTCTTCTTCAGGGGACAATTAGAATCATGTTAGCTTTCCCCAAACACTGAGAACACTTTGTAGAGTCCCCTTCAAAAATAAGAATGTTCTTTTTGGTTCCATGCCCAGAGTGACAAAAGAGAAAGCCAGGTCCTTCTTCAAAACCAGCCATAAGCAATTGTCACCCCATGGACGTTGAAAGCAAGGCTCCAGAACTGTTTCATTTTGAAATACTTTCCTGTGTACCATAACTCATTTCCTTTTAATGATATATGAGTAAATATTTATATTTTTCTCAGAATAGTTCTTTTTAACTTTGAAAAAATTCAACATCTGAAAAATTGAATTTTGATTTTTTTTTAGAATTTATTTACTTATTTGTCAGAGAGAGAGTATAAATGGGGACAGGGGCAGGAGGCAGAGAAGGAAGCAGGTTCTCTGCTCAAGGGAGCCCAA
This sequence comes from Mustela nigripes, assembly GCF_022355385.1. Taxonomy (NCBI): domain Eukaryota; kingdom Metazoa; phylum Chordata; class Mammalia; order Carnivora; family Mustelidae; genus Mustela; species Mustela nigripes. Next base: position 126,021,822 of record NC_081569.1, on the reverse strand, counting down.
CCTTTGGGTAGGGGTGGGGGCAGGGGGGTTCGATTCCAGGATGTTGGAATCATGACCTGAGCCAAAGGCAGATGCTTAACCAGCTGAGCCACCCAGGTGTTCCTGAATTTTGATTTCTCCTTGCACATCCTTTAGGCCTCTGTTCCAGGATTTATGGTTACCTTTGCTCAGGGGGAGCCCCTTTTTGTTAGAGCCTTTGCTTCTAGGGGGTAGAAATATAATGTGTAGGATAAATTGAATTGTTACACACCAGATGATACAACCGATGGACTAAATGGAAGAAATTTGTGGCAATTAATATAATTATTCAAACTGGAGCGTGGCCATTGCTTTAGGGTTCATATTTTTCTTTGTATGCAACATAGATGGGGATTCAGAATAAGCATAGGTAATTAGAATTTCAACACTAAACCACATCCCTGCAAAGGGCAAGTGAGTTTTGTTGTTGATGGTCATAATAGTTACACAAGAAATTGGATAGTGATGACAGGGGATCATCACCCTATCAGACTTGGCCACTGTTAGGAGGATGCATTTCAAATCCTGCCATACGGGGAACAGCCACGCTTCTTTGTGGAGAGTTATTTAAAACTACATAGTAAATTTCATTCAGAACTCAGGGCTCTGCAATTGATTTCCAAGTTCTTACAATTCTGCATTATTAGGGTAGAATACTTTCTAGTAAGATCTTTCTAATATTGTGAGCAAATACAGTTATTCTTCTCAATGGAGTTCAACTGGGTGCTATGGACGGTTCAAAGAATTTGGACTGAAGTGGTTCTGTGCGCTGAAAGAAACCTCCTGGTAAGCAGCAAAGAGGCTACACACAATCCATGGCTCTTGCTTTAATAGCCCATGCATGGCCCTCTTTGCCTTCCCTCTCTCTTGGAGCTAGCTCTCTTGGAGCAACCAGTTCCATGTTTAAGACCAGGCAGTCACGCCTGAGAGTTTCCACGTTGAAACTCTTGCCAGTTGACATTGGATACACTTCTAGGTTGTTAAAACCAAGAGCCCTTCTTGAGCTAGGAAATGGTACATTTTTATTGTTAAGCCTGGCTTGTGAGAAAGTTCCACCCACTATTCTGGACAAGAGAGAAAACTAGCCCCAAAGACAGAAAGCTATGTGTGGTCCTGCCTAACTATGCTTCCTAAAATCTATGTAGCACCATTATAATATGAGCTACCCAACAGAGGAAGAGCTGCTTAGAGCTTTAAAATACAGGTAGAGAATTATTGCCATGCAGTCTCAAAACTCCTCAGGTTGAGAGCTCCAGAAAATGTCATATATCTGAACATTATTAGCACAGTAGAAAAGAGATGTAGAGTTTTCCAAAGCAATAAAGGTCCGTTGTGCCCAACAGTTTTTTTCTAAAACCTGGAGTTGCTTGATTGAAAATTTGTCAGGGTTTATGTATCAGTTTAAACAAAAAAAAAAATCCCTGACTCATTGGCTCCTACATTGTCTCTTTTGGCCTATTGTTCTTGTGCTGATTTCCACAGTGGGCCCTTCCAGTGGCTGGTCTGTAGAGGGGGCATCAGCTTTCAAACCTTAATCCTTAAATTACATGCCTCCCCTCTGGTTTTGTTCAGTGTCCCACGCATCCAAGATAATACTCTTAGCCTCCTGTCCTAGGATATTGTCTTCTCACTGCAAGAAACACCAATTATTTCCCCTTCCTAGGACCCACTAAGAAAGGAGTGTTGTGAAGTGGTTACGTAATTTTTTATTCTTAAGAGAAAAGGCAATGTAAGACGTGCGTTTCCATTATGTAAGGACATCATGTTAAGGGAGTGGTAACCACAGTCAATTAAAAATGTTTGTGAAATTATCTTACTCACTTTGGAGAATTTGAGTTCTGTTAGCAATAACGCTTCACTTCCTTAAGTCATTGGTTCTCTCCAAAGATCATCTTATCCAGTCCTCACATTTTATAGGCAATAATTCTCTGGGGCACAGAAAATGTAAGCACTTGAAGTCAGAAAATCAGTAAGTAAGAGTGCTTCCACACCTTGCGCCCTAGTGTTGTATCTCCCTTAGGAAGGTCAAGAGAGCTTACTTTCTCAAAGTTTTGCTTGTTAGTAGGATGTATAACCAGGGGTGGGGAAAGAGCCAGCAGCATCGGATTTTACTCATCCTCCTGGTTTCTCTGGAAGCATGTTAGATAGCTCTTTCCATGGCTCTTTCCCTCTCATGGCTTTATTCTCTGGGCCACTAATAGTGAATACCATTGCTTTACAGAGTTATTCTTTTCACCACTAATAGTTCCTTGATGTCACTTTCAGTAAAAGTATCACACCCGAGTTATTCTCTAGAGACTTTTGCATAGTTAAGTCCTTGCTTTTAGGTTTTTGTTTTTTTGTTTTTTAAAGAAATGTCCTAGGGACTGTGGATTAATCAAAGCTCTTCAGATATGAAGGCTATTTAGAAGCTAAAATGCACATTCTCCAGCACTTAAGCTCTGCAAGCAGTATCTTTGTGTCTTGATTTATACCCATTAGCCAGATCTGCCGGGCACATGGGAAATGCCTTTCTATTTTGCAGTAATTATTTAGTGGGTATTTATCATGTGCTATGGCCGCATTACTGTGACTCCTTGTTCACCATCTTTACCCATCTGGTCAACACTGCCCACAACTTAAGTAGCAGTGACCAAGGACAATCGTCTGCTGTGTGTTCCTGTTCTGTCCAAATCTTAGCTGTCTGCAATAAGACTGAAAAGAAGAAAACCCAGGGCTGATTCAGAGTATGTACAAATGCTATTCATAACTAGAAAGGTAATCTCATTGGGTTCTTGACTTGCTTGCGTTGCTTGACTCCAGAGGATAATATTTACATAGACTGTGAGAGGAATCCCATCCCCTAGAGTTGTACAAAAAAAAAGTCCTAATGTTTAAGCAGACAGATGGGTGCATCAAAACAGTAGGTTCTCTTGTTTTTTGTTAAATATTTTCAAGGAAACAAGACACCGCCCTCATCTGCAAGGAAAATTTAGGAAGAGCCAAAACACAGATAGAAACAGAACTGGTCTAAGGACGAAATGCCTTCTCTAAGTTGATATGATACTGCTCTAGTCCTAGTCCTTAAGCCAGTGTGTATTTCCATTGTCTTGTGCCTTGCCTACTTTTGCCCTTTAGAGTAGGAAAGAGGGGTGATGACCTGCCACTACCAAAAACTCTGCCTAATCATCTAAGATAACACAGATTTTCCTAGTTAGTTGTTTATAAGGGCTAATAATATTTTGTACTAAATAATCTATAAAAAAAAAAAATCAGCTGTATTGTTTTCAGCAAGAGAGACCCACACGAGCCCAGCCTTAAGCCATGTGATTTTGTAAAGACAATACTTGGTACTTACTGAGTTTTAAGTTTCAACCTATAATACTATCCATCCATCTGAAAAAAACAAATACAACCTTTCAGAAAATGGCATTGGGGGAAACATTACTATAGATTAATACTACAAAACAGGAATAAAATTAGTGAGCAAATGTTCTAATGGAGTCACTGCCTGTGAGCCCATTAAACTTCTGCATAAAGACAGGGACCGCGAGTGGGTTTCAGGGTTTCGGCATGCTGACTTTCTTAATTAAATGTGGTACAATTGCTAAAAGTAAACCCTTTCATGTGTCTCAAATCTTTTAAGATACCTCATATGGTCATCACATGTAGTGTGAAAACTTAAAAATCAAGGAACATATCCATCCAAGACAGCATAAGCAAAATAGATCATGATGTTTACGAATACCATGAAGAAAGAGTACTGAAGCCCACATTGAAAAAAGGTGACCTCATCTAGAGTGAGCAGGTGATCACTGGCACTGCTGTTTCCAGAACTGCTTATCAGGCTTTTTCTCTCTCTGTAACCCTCCTGTGAAGCCAGACTGGCATCTTACCCTTGTCCTGACCCCATGTTGCTCTGATAGACATGGTAGGCTCTGTGGTTCTCAAAGGACACAGTAGGAAGCCAATTCTGGTGTCTTCTGGTCGGCCTGGGGCTGTGCTAGTAACATCCATGCCTGTTCAATGAGTACAGAGAAAGCCATTTTTATTCATACTTTAGAATGACTAGTGGAGCCTTCCGGTTTGAGGTTAAAATGGAGAAGAAAATAATAGGGTATGAAAAAAGAACAATGTGATGATCTTTCCCAACAATTGATTTATGGTGCTTTAAGAAAAATTTCTATAGAGTCAATGACGGATTCGGATATTGTATGAAAGAAAATGATGTGGGACAGAGATATTCAGAGAGCACTTACACTTTAACAAATCAGGCAAATAACAAAGGAATCAAATCATTTAGACTACTTTTTGATAGGTACTTATTAGGTAACTGCCATATATGCTGTGCTACTCATAGAATATTCAGAGCATTTATTGTGTGGTCCTACAGTCCATGTATTAGAAACTGTTCGGGAGCTTTTGATGTGCCAGTGAGATCATTTACTACTCTTTAAACATTTCTGGAAATATATATATATATATATATATATATATATATATATATATATATATATTTAAGATTTTATTTATTTGAGTGAGAGAATGAGAGAGGGGGAGAGAGAGAGAGAGCATGAGAGGGTTTAAGAGTCAGAGGGAGAAGCAGACTCCCCGCTGAGCAGGGAGCCCAATGTGGGACTTGATCCTGGGAATCCAGGATCATGACTGGAGCTGAACGCAGTGGCTTAATCAACTGAGCCACCCAGGCGCCCCTCTGTGTATGTATTTTAAAAAATACTTGTATATGGAATGTCTCCTTTGATTGATTCAGTATCCAGTGAAGTTTATCTCCATTTTGTAAACAAGAGTTTATGGCTTACTCAAGGTCACAGGGGGTGGATCAAAGCTGGGACTTAGTTCAGGTTTTTTCACTAAAGTTCAACCTGATTTTGCATAAAAACCCCTTTGGGGAACAAATGCAGATATCCAGACATGCCTGTCTTCCCATCCCCACTGGCCCCAGTAAACTGATTTAGTAGGTCTGGCTTAAGTGACCTGAGATTGTGAAAAAACAGAACAAATGAAAAAACAAAACTTAAAAATCAACAAGAAGGAGAAGCCCTCATAGCCCTCTCTGAATACCTCATTGTGCAATAATAATTTCAAAGTCATAAGAGCTTGAAATAAATCTGTAGAGATCCTAGGATCTCCTGTAGAAGTTGTTTTTGTGCCGAAAGAGTAGCTTGTTTGTAATTTTCCATGCTCACTGAGAACCAAATATTAACATTCTATTTCAGGAGTGCATTGTTGTTTAATGTAAAAACATATAAGATCGCGCCCATTCATGACTTTTTAACTTTCTAGGTATAAAACTTTGGGCAAATTAACTTCTTTCAGCCCAAGTTTACTAATAGGTAAGATATAATTGTAATGATTTATTGAAATAAAATACGTCAAGCATTCAAAAATGATGTCTGGCCAAGAATAAGTTCTCAATAAAACTTTAGAACATCTCCTTCCAGAATTAGGTTTCTGGTTAATTAGTGTTATAACTATATGATTACAATTCATATTTTCTTTCTCTTTCCTCATATTTTCAAGGAGATCACTATGGTCATCATTTGATCATATGCGTTTGTCCCTAAGCATCTATTTTTACTAATCTACTGGCTCATACGCATTGAGTTTTTGGAATGACTAGGGAATTTCTTGTAGCTCCTTCTAATCTATAACAGTTTCATTTACCAAAAGAAAAAACTAAGAATAATCTCATGATATGTGCCATCCATGCAGACATCTCTGCAGTCTTCTGCTCCTCAAGGCTCAGGTCAGACACAGTCAAAGCATATAGTCATAGTACAGCACCTTGACATCAAGTGTATGAGTCTTGGGCCAGTTTTTCATCTTGTTTGCATAGTATTAGTTCCCATTGATTATGAAAATGCCTTAGTGCTAATGATTTATGAGCACTGTATGTTCCCTGCAATGAAAATAGATTTTAGGGAAAAGAGGGAGTTTTTGAGATATAGTGAGTTGTAGTGTCAAGTGTTTTCAAGTTCAGCTGTTTCTCATGAACAACTTACATGATTTAAGGGGCCTGTGGAGAGGAAGTAATAGGTTGGGAGGCCCAGCTGCTACCACCCAAAAAAACTCTAGAACAACAACAACAACAACAACAACAACAACAACAACAAAAATACCAATTCTGGTCATATGGGCACCTGGGTGGTGTAATCAGTTAAGCATCCTACTGTTGGTTTCAGCTAAGGTCATGATCTTGTGGTCATGGCATCGGGTCCCACATCAGCTTCATGCTTGGTGTGTGTCTGCTTGAGATCCTCTCTCGCTCTCTCAAAAATCTTTAAAAAAAAAAAAAAAAGAATTCTGATCATAATGACAGAGAGATGAGCTTTTGTGGACAACAGAAGCAAAATAAACCTTCTTGAATAATTTATTACCTTATAAACACAATCGAAAAGTGTCAGGGTACCAGTTTAGGAGAAAGATCCCAGTGCTGCCAGATTCTGCTATCAGTGACTGCCATGCCAGAAGAGGCAAAGATAACCAAGTACATTTTTACTACGCTGGTCACCATTCCTCCTGCTGATAATTTGTTTGGCTCCTTCCTTGCTATTGCCTAAAGACAAGCATCAAAGTTGGCAGCTCTAGGTCTGAATATTCCGTTTATTTTATCTTTAGCTTTCACAACTGCAAAGCAAAGCCCAAGTTTTTAATAAACATCGCAGCACTGGTTTATGAAAGGGAGAATGAGTTAGTGGTGTATTTTTTCAGAAGGCTTTTTCAGCCAGCCGTGGCTGAGAAGGTCCAATTTGCACTGGAACTGCTGACTAGAACTCAAGGAAATCCCATCTGGTTTGGACAAGAGTAAAAGAAAACAAAACAGAATAGAGAATGCAATGCTTCGTTAGTTTATGAAACATTTACTCAGTGCCTGCACTCAGGAATGATGTCACTGAATGAAATCATTCAGCAGTGATTTCTTGAGCTCTTACTATATGTCCAGTTCTGCTCTAAGTATAGTGGAGAACAAGACAGAGTCTCTGTTCCCATGGAGATTACCTACCAATGAGGGAGGGCTGAACATAAACAAATGGGCAAGAGTCTGCTATGGAGAGAATCAAGATCAGTTAGGGAGCAGGTTGCTACTTTAGTAGGGGCTGCTTTTAGAGGCCTCTCTGAAGAATAAAATTAGAGGAGAGACCCAAATCAGTGGAGGCAAAGAGCAAGGAAAAGTGTTCCTGCAGGAAAAGCTAGAGAAGCATAGCCAGAGGCGGAGACATCCTGGGACAGAGTTGCTGTGAGAGATCAGTACATGAGATGGGAGTGGTGACAGGCGGCCAGCTGATCACAGGGCACTTTAACTGAGGGTCAGGGTACAGAGTTTGGGTTTGGGGAAACCTTTTTTTAATTTTTTTAATGATTTCATTTTTTAAATTTATTTGACAGAGATCACAAGTAGGCAGAGAGGCAGACAGAGAGAGAGAGAGAGAGAGAGAGGAGGAAGTAGGCTTCCTGCTGAGCAGAGAGCCCGATTCAGGGCTCAATCCCAGGAACCTGGGATCATGACCTGAGCCGAAGGCAGAGGCTTTAACCCACTGAGCCACCCAGGCTCCCCCGGGGAAACCTTTAAAGATCTTAAGCAAGAAACCAACTTGATCTGATTTATATTGTATACATTTTTTTTTTTTTTTAAATGAGAAGTGGGAGGGTCAGAGGGAGAAGCAGACTCCCTGCCGAGCTGGCAGCCCGATATGGGACACGATCCCAGGACTCCAGGATCATGACCTGAGCTGAAGGCAGTCGCTTAACCAACCGAGCTACCAGGCATCCCTATGTCATATTCTTTTGAAAGAGCATTTCGGCTCATGATGGAGAATGGGTTTTAGGAAGTGAATAGTGAAGGCAGGAAGGTAGGTTGGGAGGTTACTACAGAGTTCAAGCAAGGAATCAAGGTGGTTTATGCGAGGACCTGGATAATGGCATTGGGAAAAGTAGGCATGTGAGGAATTTGTTGCCAGAGTAGAGTCAGTGAAACTTGCTGGTACACTGGATATGTGGAGGTGAGTTGGGGTAGGGGCCCAAGTAGATGACTAGTTACGGGTTTGTACATATGAGTCAGACTAAAAAGATGGGAAATCCTAGGGGAGATACAAGTTTAGGAGGCAAATGAAATCCGAAGTTCTGTTCCAACCTTTGGATTTGAGACGCCTCTTAGGTATCAAAGTTGAAATGTTGATTGGGCAGTGGAGATGGGGAACTAGAATTCTGAGTGGGTGGTGAACTGGAAATCATCGTCCTATAGATGGTAGGATGTGTAGCCAAGAGGCTAGATGGGATCACTCAAAATATTAAGGCAGGGGCCAGCCTGGAGGGAGAGGCAGAGAGAGAGAGGAGGAAGAAAGGAAGGATCTCAGGCTCTTCCAACTACCGGAACAAAGTATTTCAGACAGAGCTTCCATTTTTCTGACTGGCACACAGGTGACTTTCATGTTGACATAAAATAAGTATTTTATATTACCGTTTTGGATTTTAATAGTATTACAAAGGCATAATCATTTGCAAATAGTGAGCTATTGTTGATGTTATCTCTGAAAGTCTATCTGGAGGCAAGGTGAAGAGCCAGGGAGCAGTTGCTAAATTCATGGCTTTGAGCCCTCTTTGTACTGCTCTTTCTCATTGTTTCATGAATATATTCCCTCCTGATTAAAGAAACTAGCACCAGCAAGGAGAGCTTTTTTGAATCCCACCCACTTCACAACACAGAGCTCGAAGTGTTGTAAGCTGTTCTATTTTTGTAGTTTAATTCAGCACATATGCACTGAAGACCTATGGTGTGTCCTGCTCTATGCTAGACAGATTAAAACACACAAAATAAGCGTACAGATTCAGCTTGTGAATCAGGGAACTTTCAATATCCTAAGGGAAGAAAGGCTTACTTGCACTAATACCTGGTGAACATGAAAACAATAGTAGTTCCTGGAAATTTCTTAATAGAGTTTTCCTTTTGGGTATCTTTCTGTATTAACACTTCTGGGAGGAAGGAGCCAAAATATTACCTGGACCCTCAGTTCCCTCCTGTCCTCGTCTTAATGCACAGTTCTGATATCTATTGAGATGTGTGTTTCCAAGGGGTTAGAGTGAAGAGCAAGTGACTTGACTCAAGTCACGTGGTTTGCTAGAGGACAAGAACTCACCTCCAGGTCCGTCCACCTGCCACTAAATAAATAGGTCGTTATGGAAGTGATTCAAAATAAGAGCTCTTCAGAGTACAGCTCAAACCCACATGAAGGGTGAAATAAAGTAATTGTGAAATTACATACAGAAATAATAAAAATTCACTGTTAAAAGATGAACTAAGCAAGCTTTAGGAACTTACTAGCCTTATTGGAGGGTTAGGGACAGGGCTTCAGAAGAAGCCTAATAATAGGTATTTGGGTTAGGGTTTTGGATTGAGGCTCTTTGTTTGATGCTGAAGCAGACTCCAAGGATCACACTTGGAGTAGCACTGACCTCAGCTGTCTGGGACTCAGCCTCCTCTGTTGGAATATGAAACCCTAATTTTATAGCAGATGCTATGGTGTCGGCTTTGAAAACAACAGTAACATCTAGAAAGCCCTTTAGAATTTATAAACACTTTCACATTCAAATTCTCACTAGTCCTCTAAACCTATCCTGTGAGGTCGGTTAATTGAGCAGACATCATAATCTCCATTATTACAGATGAGGACACTGACTCAGGGAGGTTAACTGACTTATTCAGTTTCTTAAGACGCCAGTATAGTGGGCACTATATCCAACCCTGGACCTTAGGTTTCCTGACCCTAACATCTCTATCCTATATGCTCTATCCCATATTCTAGGCGCAAGGCAAGCCATGGTGGTGGTGCATGATTTTAATGCCTTTATGGAAGCTATAGCCTAGTTGGTAGGGGTCGGGGGGGGGGTAAAAATTACAATTAAACATATTAACTGATTTACTCATTCATTAGTTTAGTCCAGAAATGTTTGATTGGTTATTAGTATTCTAGTTGGTAGGCAAATAAAGATAAAGATTCCATGTGTGCACTAAAGTCCTTAGAGTCAAGTTGAGGCTAAGAAGAAAGCAAATGGAGTGCAACGGAGTGTCGGGAATCAGCAGAAATCTCTGCAGGGCACAGCGGGTTCACAAACAAGAATGGAGATCGTGGGGACTAAATTAAGGCTCAAGTAGAAGATTATGTGAAAGGGAAAGAAGTCATTAAGGTCCTTCCACAATAAATGTTCTATCTTACTAGTTTTAAAATGTAATGCTACCCACTGTAATGTAATGTTATATCCATTCTCATCCACTTAAGTATGAAAAGTTACTCAAAACTGGGCAAGCAGATCATTAATACAGAAATACAGTTCTGAACATTGGGCTTGATGGTGTCCTGGACTCTGTTGTCCATCTTGGAAGCTTAAATTCTCTCTCTCCCCATCTCTTAATTTTTCTGTCTCTCCCTATCTACTCTAATGATGTATAGAAACTGAGTTCGGGAATGGACAGTATATGAGTTTTTTACTTGGGGCATTTTTGTTCACCATTTTAAAAAAATGTTAAACTTTTTATTTAGAAACCAATACTGTATTTCAGTGAAGCAGGTTTCTTCACCCCTTCTGTGAGCATTCCTTAAGTCTGAGGAAGAGCTTGTGAGAAGTCAAAAGTACATGCAGGGATCATTTTGTATACAGATGACAGCCTTTCCCATAGTCCTGGATGCTATATCCATTTTAGAGCCTCCATTTTTATTCTTGGCCAAACTGTGATTCAGAACTGAGCCATTGATCATCCTGAAAGAATCCCTCCCTTCTTCCCATGGACACATAGAATAGCAACCAGTGAAATGTTTTTGTATCTGCCGTAGGAGGGACAGAGAGGAAATCTACCTCATAGATCTAACAAAAACCTTGAAAATCCTCAGTAGGTATTTGTTCTCCAGACTTTTCTCTTACCCACCCTACTTGGAATGGTTTAACTCTTTTCCTGGAATTGCAACCAGACTCCCATGAGGGTTGCCGCCTCTTCCTGTTTCTCTCCACTATTTTCCCTCAGAAATTTAAAATGTTTGCTTTTATACAAAGTAGTTCATTCAGGTCGTCTTCTCGGGCCTCACCTGTACACACAGAAAACAATGTCCATTCGCAGGTAGGACCCTCTCCCCCAAAGAGGCAGGTCTACAGCTTGAGTTACATCAGTGTCTTTGGAGGGTGTCAAGCACAACTCCAAGCAGTTTAGAAACTTGTCTTTGAAAGAAGCGCACTCCTTGAGGTGAATTCTGACCAGTGGAATTGCATCTTACTGCATTTGATGGTTTTAAAAGTCTGGCTTTACATTTAGACAGGGTTATTTGGACACAGTGGGATTAAAAGAAAAAAAAAAGGTTGCATCAAAATATACTATTTCAGGTCAAATTATTGTATTATTTGTTCTCAATGGCAGGCATAACTGTAAATCGTTCTGCACACCCAGAAAGTAGAGACATAGGTAACAGAACTATGTAGTTACTGAGGATAAAACCTACCACAGCTGATGAAAGATGAAAATAAAGCTGGGACATGATTTTGAACTACTAGCAATACTACTTTGTACCTTACATTAGAAATCAAACAAGCTTGTGTAGGTAACTATGGCTGACATATTATGAAAGTGTCTATGCACTAGAGTTTGTGTTGGCTTCAGTGAAACTATGGCTTCCATGGGTTTAAAAAAATATTTATTTTATTTGCAAAGTGACAACCCTAAATTTTGCTATGTTTGATTGTTTCAACCAGTGATTTCCGGAATGTAAGTGATATGTCAGACTTGCGTGAATTTTAAAACAGGCTATTTTGAAATAGGTAAATTACTCAGTAAAAAACTAGGACACCCAAATTGATGGGTCTCCTCAAAACACCCTCTTAACACCTCTTATAAGACAGGACTATGTATATATTGGAACCATCTTATTCTTTAAATCTCATACTTCGGCCACTTATGTTTCCTACTTTAAAAAATTGCCTATGGGAAAAAAAAAAGCCCATTTGAGTATTATCAAAATTTTGTTCTGCAGAAATCATTTGATGCCTTATGAGGCCATTTGAGTATTTTTAGGATCTTCTCATACCATAAAATTCAATGTTAAAAGTATAATTATTTTGTAAAAAATCAGTGGCAACAAGGGTTTTTCTTTTCCAGTATGAATGGGATTTTTTTTCCCTCCTTCTAAAACCTCCCAGCTGCTCTTTGTGAAGTTCCTACAATAATGATAAACATTATTAAACCAGAGACTAAAAATCTTGGTACGGACGGACCCATGGGGGACACGTTACTCTAATTATTTTAAAATAAAATAATAAAAGGGGCGTCCCAGAGGGGGCCAAAGTCTGACTCATCCTCACAATTTATTCCTTTTTGTCAGAGTCACCCAGAAAAGTTCCTAGGAGTGACTAGGATTGTGTCAGAACCAGGTGCTCTCAAGTGTCTTACCTTTGTGGTTTGCCTGCCTGGGTTTCCGAGTCCTTGGTTGGACATTAATGTTCCCACAGGGATGTAATATTGACTATAACTCTCAAGATTTCTTCCAGTAGAGGCTGAGGCCATTTCTAAACACACACACACACACACTCCCCCTTCTCCCCTAGCCACTCACTCTCCTCCTCTCCTCTCCCTCTCTCTTTTCCATTTTTCTCTATATAGATTGGATGGAACATTTGTTTCCCACATGATCTCTAGAAGACTGGTCTAGCCCCCCCCCCCCAGTGGACCTGGAGTAAACCATGCTCTGTGTTTGGAGTGGAGAGGGGGTTTGCCCCTGTTACTAATAGAGATCTCTATTGCTCTATCTGCTATTTATCAGGCTCATTCTATGAACACCTTATTGTCACATATGCTACCCTGTCAATTCAGCAAAACCCCAGAAAACTCATAGGCAACAATGCAGTTATAACTGCTCTATGACTAACAAAATATGCCAAGTCTATGAATGAATGTGGGATTAAGTTTTTTAGAGCAGAACCACAAATTCATATGTATTTTTACCTCAGTTCCTGCCACTACAGGCTTTACTTCAGGCCACAACATACATACATACACGTGTGCACCTCTTTTCCTTGTTGCAATTGGCAGAAAGCCATAGGATGCCCTTTGCCCCTACTGGAAAGGCATGAGACTAAGTCCCGTACCTTCCCCCCACCCCCAAATCAGTTTTGTCTTGCTGACCTCTCCCCAACCCTAGCTTGTGTTCTGTTTTCTACTTTCCCTAAATGCAACTTACTTTAAGCATGTATTAATTTGATTACCATTCCTACAGTTAAAGAATAGATTACCCATTTGTCAGTCTTAGCCACTTTCTTCTCTTTCAAATGTCTACTTATGACGTACATCCAGACTGCACGCCCTTTTTATTTTTTTTAAAGAAGCAAAACCAAAAAAAAAAAAAAAATTAAGAAAATGCAAAATTTCTTTTTAAAGAAAATGCAAAATTTGGTTTTAATTTTGGCTATCACCAAAAGGGGAATCAATAAGCCAGAAAAGAAAAAAAAAAAAAAAAAAGTGTCCCCTAATTGCTCTGTCTGTGCCTCCTCAGCGTGTGCATCTGGTTGTTCATCTCTGAAAGTGTGTGCAATACTTTTTTCTTTAAAAAAATTTTTTTGTTCTTTTCTCCCTTTTTTCTTTGGGAATTAAGTGCTTTTTGTATTATCTCTATCTATGTATATATATCAATGTTTTTTTCTTTGAATTGCTAGATCTTTAACTTTAGATTTGGTTTTATCCAAAATTATGAGAAAAAAGTTATGAATTGTTTTTTGCAATTTTTTCCCACTCCCTCTTTAAATGTGGAACAACTTCAGCGGCAGAATCTCCACATCCACATCTTTGGAATTAGCGCCTTCTCTCTGGGGTGGCGGGGGGAAGACGGATGACGTCATTCAGACAGCACCCTTGTTCTCTAGGGTAGTGATTAGAAACCCAGCAAGTGGGCTCCCCTATACAGGCTTGCCTTTCCATCACCTCTGCAAGTCTCTAACCCCCTTCCCTAAGTGACTCTAGATGGGGCTGTGTGGCTGCTGGTGAAGTTGTTCAACTTGAATGCATAAATCTAGTCTCCTTGTTTTTGCTTTTAATCTTTTGATCATGATTATTAGTATTATTTTATGTATTTTGGCTACTTTGAGTAGGAAAGAAGTGTAACTGTTTTTATTATTTGAAACTCTAATTGAATGACACTGTAATGATTTTTGGAGTAATTGCATGTTGAAGAAGTTGCAGCTTAGGGTGTGTGAGATTGTGTTAGAGTTCTGTTCTTTATTTCTGTAGATGGGCATGTGTAGGCTCATTTGTTTTTGTATATTGCCCATCCCTTCCTTACAGCCAGAAGCTCTAATGCAGCTAGATCACTCCGTGCCGCCCTTACATGGACATGGCGACTCACTTACACATTCACCCCCATCATCATCATCTCTTGTGTAGTACACTCATAAATACGACCCTCCCCTCTCGCCACCTTCCATACCCCCCTTTCTTCAGCATTGTTCAAATTTATGTGCTGTCATCCATCCCCTTAAGGAAATCTAAAACTTGTCAAAAAGACAAAAATAAAAATTAAATATATATCTGAGAACCTCTATCAGTGCAGAAGTTCATTCAAAACCCTCCAGATTCATAGATTTTTTTTGAAAGGCAAATTATAAAAAAGTAAACAGGTTTTTTAATTAATTTTTAAATCCTCGCAATTGGAATTATTTCAAATTCAGAATCAATGACCTCCCAAGCCCCTCAAAGTAAAACTTTGTTGAAGTGCAGATTTTTTTTTTCTTTTCATGTTATGTGGTGTGGATGTATGTGTTGTTGCCTCCCTGTATCATCCTCTGTTGTAAATTATTAGATTTGAAAAATTAGACATTTTGCTCAAAAGTTTTTTAAGAAGTGACGACAAAAAAGCAAGTTACAAGAATGTGGCAATTCTATTTGTCCAAGAGCATTCTTACACAACTTTCTTTTGTAAATTTTTCTTTCATGCCAAAAAACATGCGGGCAATTTGTTGATGTAAGTTGACTATAAATTAATACGGTATGCTTTTATCACTTAAGTTATTTTATGGAAATGGTTTCTTTCTTTGTTTTCCAAAAACAGCCTCTATTTTTTATTTGCTTTTACTTTTTTTTTTTTTTCCCCTGTCATTATACTGTGAATGCCTGGCCAATGTTATCTGCTCTCTTTTCCTCTATCTTCCTTTGGCCCTGATGTTGGTTTTATTTTCTATATATGATTTGAAGACAGTACTAAATATTTTATTTCATTTGTGTCCCTCTGCTTAATTTTCACTGTTATGCTCTGTGCTGAATTGCTTCTAACGATCAATGTGAACTCTACTTTTGGTAGAAGGGGGTGGGTGAGTTGTTCTTCAAGGAAGCCTCGCCTCTTTGCCTGAACCAACCTTAAAGCCTTGAAAGTAACTGTAGGCTTTACAGCGGGATAGTGAACTGCTAACAGCTTATGGGAGGCCCGGACCCCCTACAAGAAAGTGCGTTAACTCCAAGTATTATCGGTGGTAACACATCCTCATTTAACTCCTCAGAAAACATTTAGGGAAATCAGTCCTTTATTGCGTTTTCCTTCAGCAAAGGGAAATTAAGATACTCTCAAGTGACTATGGTAGTTTGGTTATCCAGGATTATGCCACCACCAGCACCGCAGACTACGGAATCAGTTCTATCGAGAATGAAGGCATGGAGGATCCCCTCTGTTTAGAGTGTTGTCCTCTGATGATGCCTTCCACTGTACAGGACTCAGTACTGGTGAAAGCACACACATACACACAGAAGGGACACAATTCCCCCCCCCCCCCCAACTCTCTACCTGCCTCTTTCTTTCCCTCCTGCTCGCTCCCCTGCCTCTCCCTCCTCCCCTGCCTCCATTCCTACCTCTCCCTCATTCCCTCATTCCCTCTCTCCTTCATCTTCCCTCTCCCTTCTTCTCCTTCCTTCCCTGCACCTCCCCTCCTTTTACCTCTCTCTCTCCTTCTCCCTCCCGACTCTCTCCCTGACCCTCCCTCTCTGACCTCGACCCTGCCTATCTCCCAGTCTCTCAGCCTTTCTCCCTCTTCCTCCTCCTCCCACACTCCCTCCCTTTGTCCCAATCTCTCTATGCCTCCCCTTCCCTTTCCCCTTTTCATTAATAGTTGCTATTTCTCGCCTGGATTTAATCAGGTAAACTTTAAAAGGATTCTGCCAAGAAGAAACATGATGATTATCACATCTAAAGTTTTAGTTTAGGAAACTTTTCAGGTCGGTAGGTACTGCCACTTTGTGGGACCTTAGCGCTGAGCATATCCCGACCTTAAAGGTATTTGGGTTAATGTTGCCTTATGGGCTTTGGGAACACAGGATCAGTAAGAAGTGCTATACAATTTTTAAATAAAGAGGTTACTTGTTTCACTTTAATTTCAGGTATTGTGTTATCAGAAACTATTATAGAAATAGACTACACAGTGGTTAACAGATACATTTCCAACCCAGCAGCTTTCGTGAACGGGCTTTCTCTTAGTTCATATGACTTTTATGTTTCATGTGCTGGAAGATAATTTGGGTTTAAAACCAAGAACTCCCTAAATGGGATGTTATCTTGTTTAATAGAATTTATTTTTGTTGTGGATGCTATCCATAGGTCAACTTAATAAAAGGGTAATCTTTTTTTTTTTTTTTTTTAAACACAGGCTCTTAGAATTCTTATAAATCAGTCTTCCAAGTCTGCATTTGAAATAGCCTCACTGAAAAGAAATTAAAATAAATAAATAAATAAATAAAATAGCTTCAATAATGTAGAACCTATATTTCTATACTCGCACCTTAGCCAGAGTCTACTACGTTAAAAAAAAGAAAAAAAGTCAGAAGGATGCAGTATCTACAGGTCCAAAATGTTAGTAGAAATAATACTGGTAATAGCATTTTGGAATAACAATGGGTTCTGTGCTAAATACTTAATATGCATTAAAATTAACATTAGCATGCATTCTTCTTCTTCACACTGGTGGTTTGAGAGAGACTAAGTTGTCATTGCCATTCTTCAGAGAGTTTAAGAACTCTCACGAAATTCATAGCTAGTAAAGCTAGGGAGCTGGGAGGCCAGCCTGAGTAGGAGGGACTCCAGTGGCAAATCTCTCACTCAATAGGTCAATGAAAAACTCCACCTAACATTCCTTATTTTACAACACAGAATGATATCCAGGGGCTTCTCATCTCACGTGGGCATATGTTGAAAAATAGAATCCATAGCCTTTCAGAATCAAATCCATTTCAGATAAACTAGGGGGGAAAACGTCCTACTTAGAGATTCTCATCTTATTAAAAAAGCCCCTTTGAGACCCTTGAGTTTCTCTGGAGTCTGCTCCCCGGGTCTTTGCCATGTTTGTCTGCGGCTATTTTTTCTGAAGGTGGACGGGGACTGCAAGCTTCAGGAGATTTTTATGCTACATGAACACGCTGCTTTGGCACCAAATAACGAGGTGAATATCATTCACCAACTAATTTAGCGGGGGGAGGCATGATTTTTCCGTATTAGGTGAATTTCTCAGCAGAGAACTAGAAAAATGCAAATAAGAGGTAAAGAAAGGAACCTAAATAGACATGAAAGAAATTCAAGGAACTGGAGCATGGTGTCCTCTCTCAGTCTGGCTCTTTGGTGTCATTGGTTTGGTATTTTTGTGACTTCTTAGACTCAAATATCTCCAGAGAGGCAAAGGTTGGAGCCACATTGAAATTTTGTGCTGCTCCTGTTTTTTTTTTTTTTTCAGATGACCCACTGCATTCACCATCACCTGCAACATTCTCACAGTTCAGAAAAGTTCTATTAAATTTTTAATACACTGTCTTTTTCGATGGCAGAGAGCCCCTTTTGCTGGGTATCAGCCCTAGACACATGAATTATATATCTATAAATACACTCATAAAGCAAAAAAGCAGGGCAGCCTTCAGGGCTAAAATAGACCTTTTATATCCCTAGTGATCTCTCTAGTTTAAAGAAAAGCACAACCCTGTCAAAAAGGGTATATGTTCCTGATTTAAAATGCTAACGTTAAGGAATAGAGATAGTTCTTATTCCAAGCCAAAGAAAAATTCAGGGAATGGAATAGGAAATTAGGGTGTGGATGGCCTGCAGTGAAGGGTTTCTGCCTGTAACCCCCTATGATTTTAGGGTTGTTGCTTCAATGAATACTTTTATAAGCATAGACATCTGGTAGATCCCTGACTCCATAGTCTTTGGGCACTGAAAACAACATATCATCCGCTGTTCCAGCATTTCCGAGGGAATCATTCTAGATTAAAACAAATAAACATGAAATCTTAAATAGCTCTCTATAACCCAAGTTACTTCTCTTAAGGATCTAATCATGGGAGCAATGTATCCTTCATCTCCTCATATCAAAGGATGTGTGCCCTTGGAACTCCCCAGGACACTATAATCATCCTAAATCTTAAAGATGGAATTTGATATAAAAATTGATTATACATACCAACTCACACACTTGTCCCAGGAACCTTGTGCATTTATACATCTCTAGAATTTTCCATCTCATTTTCACTATAATTCCCCTTTGTAACAATTCACATGGCCCAGCTGTCTTCCCTTTAAGCTAAAGACTTTCTTTAGTATCTTAAGACGCCAGGAAAGGGAGTAGACTATGAACGCTTTTCTCCCTTTTCACTGATGAACCTACCACCAGAACTGGGGCTCACTCTTCCTTGGCAAGGGAGTTCATTTATTATTTTTTTTCTCATCACTGCTGCCAGGATTATTAACAAAAATGGCAAAAAAAAACAAAAAACAAAAACCTGAATCTTAGTAATTTAGACAGGTCCTTTTATTTAAACTCTGAAATAGCGGTGTGCCCATCATTTTAGCTTTAAAGTAAAGGTCTTACCATGTCACTTAAGGGCTCACCAACCTTTCAGAAGCTTTTATGAACTGGTGAGCTTTACGTCTCTCTACTTCATTATGAAAATGATGGTTTCTCCTCCTTTTCTTTTAATCCAAGAGAGGTTAAAAGGGCATTGAATTGGGAAGTGAATAGCAAAGGAAATGGGGGGCAATTCAGCTGCAGATTGAACAGTTTGTGGATTTTGTAGACTTCTGACAACAAAGACACTGCAGAAGCTTCAGCTAGGATTGGAAGAAGAGGGGGGAAAGGAGGCAAATGTAAGACACCAGTTGGGTGTCCCAGATGGTACACTAAAATTGCAAAAGAATGCCACTGTGTAATTATGAAGGCGGTAATCTTAATCTCACTTAAAGGACACCAGCACCCTACTTAACGATTTGCCTTGATATTTAAGTGTTTTGTACCAGGCTTTTGACTTTTTGCAGAATGATATGCCTTGTCCTTTATCTCAGCTCCTCCTCTGCTTAAT
Source organism: Mustela nigripes (assembly GCF_022355385.1). Lineage (NCBI taxonomy): Eukaryota > Metazoa > Chordata > Mammalia > Carnivora > Mustelidae > Mustela > Mustela nigripes. Next base: position 126,002,456 of record NC_081569.1, on the reverse strand, counting down.
AGACATGGGGCAGGTTTTTATCATTGTCCTAAGGAACAGAGGACTCTCAGTATTTGTGCCAGAAAAGAACACACAAGCTAAACTTTTATTCTAGGTGAGATGGGTTAAAAAAAAAAAAGAAAAGAAAAAAGTCCTGTCTTGTTCTCTGAAGGAAAGTGAAATCATCCCTGAGTAATCTCTAGGGAACCTTCAAACACACATCATAGGCCTTCTCTTCTCATCGCCCTTCTTGTCCTTAAACACTGCCTTTTTCCATGGGTCACCTTAAATATTAACACTTGCCACACACCCTTTCCCCGCCCCGTCCCCAGAAGAATAAGGTGAAAAGTAAACTCAGGGTTAGTTTTAGGACTGGCTTCCGTTTAGGGAACTGTGCTCCAAATTCCATTTATAAAAACTAGCAAAAGTTTTATATTATTCATTAAATATGCTGCAAGATATATGAATTATATATGTTCACAATGTAAAACAAAACAAAACAAAACAAAACAGTGATCCAGTAAAGCAAGTCTGAAGCTTTGACAGATTTGCGAAGATCATTTCACTCAGTAGCTTGAAACTCTTAAGCCCTAGAAGAAAGCAGCTTAGGGTTAGCACATAGCCCAAAATACCATCTTGAAATTCTCAAGTTTGTGTGCTATTTCCCTACATATGGTAACATTACCAGGTAGGACAGAGATGACCGCTTGCCTTCCAAAGATACACATACATTATGTCCATTACTGCCACCCTCCCCAACTCCATTTCTCTCTGCATAACACAATGTTCCTGGCTGATTCTGGAATAAAGCATCTGACATGGGAACAAATGGCTCTTCTCAGGTGCTCTGAAGGTATGCTACAGCCTTCCTCCTGGGACACCCTTCTCTTAGCACAGCTGCAATCGGGGCCGGTTAGACGCAGCAGTTCCAACTGAGGCACAGGAAACATTTTTAAAGATATAAAGTATTGGGGCACCTGGGTGGCTCAGTGGGTTAAGCCTCTGCCTTCGGCTCGGGTCATGGTCCTGGGGTTCTGGGTTCGAGCCCCACGTCAGGCTCTCTGCTCAGTGGGGAGCCTGCTTCCCTTCCTCTCTCTCTCTGCCTGCCTCTCTGCCTACTTGTAATCTCTGTCAAATAACTAAATAAATAAATCTTAAAAAAAAAAAAAGATGTAAAGTATGGAAAGCTAAGCAGGAGAGTTTTCATTTGTGAGTCAGTTTTTGTAGGAAGAACCTGGAAAGACCATGTAAGCTCAAAGGCTGGTCTACCTAGAACTTTGCAGTTGTGAGACACAAGTCTGACTTTGTCACCGATAAGGGGCACTTCAGCAAGAGCTGAACATCTATCTGACAATAGATGTTCAAACACCAACCATCCCGTCAGGGCAGTTACTGTGGAACACACAAGAGCATCACACCTGGCTGAGTGCTTAATGACCCAGCTCGGAAATCATATCCTGTTAGCGACTCACCTGTCTGATGGACTGGGACTGGGAAACATCATGCCATCCCCGCTAGAGGATTTTTCTTTAAAACAGCTAGAATACATTTTTGGAATAAATTCAATGAGGAGATAACTGTGACTTCCGAAGATTCTTTCTCTGTTTGAAAAATAACCCTGTAAAGAGACCTCGATTATCTTGCTTACGTATATGAGTAATAAACGTGGCCCTACAATTAGGTGAGTAACACCCACCACAGAATATTTGTGGTACCCATGATTCGCAACACTATGATTTACTGAACCACTTTGAACTTTCCTTCCTGGCCTAGTCCACATGTTTATAAGTGTGATAACTCGGGTCTGTGGGTAAACCAATTTATTTTTCCCACTCTAGATAAAAATTGCTGATTTTATTTTTTTTAAGATTCTATTTATTTATTTGAGAGAGAGAACAAGGAGGGACAGAAGAAGAGGGAGAAGGAAGCAGACTCCCTGCTGAGCTGAGCACGGAGCCCCAAAAGGGGCTTGATCTGAGGACCCTGAGATCATAACCCGAGCAGAAGCCAGACGCTTAACTGAGACACCCAGGTGCCCCAAGAATTGCCCATTTTAAAACCTTCCTTGGCTATCTCTACATTTCTGAATCTAAGTTTTCCACAAGGCATGGATATCTAGTCTGGGTATTTTTAAAAATAGTATCCAGCTCAGCGTCTATCGCATAGAGCATCAAAGCAATGCCTGAACATAATATGAGATCAGTGCCAGGTGAGTTGTCATTTAATGGGGAATTTTTGGAAAAGCGTAGTCCAAAAGGGTTTGTTAGATGAACATTTCAACCTCTCCTAGGTTCCCCTCCCTTAGCATAAAATAAATGAAGACTGAAATTGATAAATGCTAATAAAATTAGCTTAAAGTACTAAAGACGGTCTTTTTTATTCACGGATCTTGATCTCTGGGACATGGAGAAATGCATCACGCTCATCCTCATGGGAGCAAGTAAGTAGAAACCCAAGAAAATAATAAAGAAATGCTAGGGCTCCCGGGTTAACCACATGCATGAACGCACGCACACCCACAATTCTGATAGCCAGTCAGTTCTCGCCGACAGGAACATGGAACGTCATTATCTCGTGAGCAGATCCTGGAAACAGAGTACTTGAACTCTAGATAAATAATTACTTGAGAGTATCTTTAACACCTAAGGATTTCAGATTTTGGTGGCAAGAGGCATATAATGGGCTATAAGCCAGTTTAGAATGATCAGGCTACAACAAGAAAGGATCCACGTGCGGATCCAGGTCATTCTGTCGTAATTTCTGATGCCTAGCCTATGAAATACAGTCACTGAGAATGACGAGGAATTGTGTCTATCTACAAATATACTAATTGTTTTTTTCTTTTTCTTTTCAATCCCAGGAGGTGAATTAGTTGTCCCTCTTCTTGTAGAAGACCCTTTAGCTACCCCTCCTATTGCTACTCGTGCACCTTCCATTACACTCCCCCCTACCTTCCGCCCCCTCCTCACCATTATTGAGACCACCAAAGATTCCCTGTCCATGACCTCTGAGGCGGGGTTACCTTGCTTGTCGGACCAAGGCAGCGATGGTTGTGATGATGATGGCTTGGTGATATCTGGGTATGGCTCAGGGGAAACCTTTGACTCTAACCTGCCCCCTACTGATGATGAAGATTTTTACACCACCTTCTCCTTGGTAACAGATAAGAGTCTTTCCACTTCAATCTTCGAAGGTGGCTACAAAGCACATGCGCCCAAGTGGGAATCCAAGGACTTTAGACCTAACAAAGTCTCCGAAACTAGTAGGACTACTACCACATCTTTGTCCCCTGAGCTGATCCGCTTCACAGCTTCCTCCTCGTCTGGGATGGTGCCCAAATTGCCAGCTGGCAAAATGAATAACCGTGATCTCAAACCCCAGCCTGATATAGTCTTGCCTCCGTTGCCCACTGCCTATGAGCTAGACAGCACCAAACTGAAGAGCCCACTAATTACTTCCCCCATGTTCCGTAATGTGCCCACAGCAAACCCCACGGAGCCGGGAGTCAGACGGGTTCCGGGGGCCTCAGAGGTGATCCGGGAGTCGAGCAGTACAACAGGGATGGTCGTCGGCATTGTGGCTGCTGCTGCCCTCTGCATCTTGATCCTCCTGTATGCCATGTACAAGTACAGGAACAGGGACGAGGGGTCCTATCAAGTGGACGAGACGCGGAACTACATCAGCAACTCGGCCCAGAGCAACGGCACGCTCATCAAGGAGAAGCAGCAGAGCTCGAAGAGCGGCCACAAGAAACAGAAAAACAAGGACAAGGAGTATTACGTGTAAAAATGACACCGCTCACAGTCACGTGAATTCATGACACAGAATTATTTCTATATACATCTATAAAGACTTGGAAAATGAATTTCACAGATGTCAGAACTGTGATTACTATGAGATGGGGTGTACCATGACTACGGTGGGGAAAACCATTTTTAAAAGGACGCACACAAAGATGTACCTACCTATAAAATTCAGCCATGGCTGCTTTGATTCAGTCATCGCTCGGAGACAGAACATTCTCTCTGCCCTGCTGTATCATAAAGCACACACTCTGCGCCCTGGAGCAAGCCGGTGGCTCCCCCACTTTCGCGGACTTGGAAGCTTCCTTCTCTTGAGGACTTTTCACCCAAGGTAGAAGACTTTCATGGCTTACTTGTTCCATAACTCCAAGTGAGTCTGTAATGATGTTTGTGAAGCTTGACTGTAACGATGTTTTTTCTTTTCTTTTGGTTTAATTATGTAAAAAACAAAAACAAAAAAATGAAAAAAATTAAAAACAAAAACAAACAAAAAAACCCACCCTTATCTGGTTTTGGCCAGTGTACGTGTAACTTTTCAAGATCTGAGGGGAAAAAAAAATGGCTTTTGGGTTTTTGTTTATTTTTTGAGAATGACTGGACATAAGAAGAAAAAACAAAACAAAAAAACTCAGAAAATGAAAGTAAGAGAGACTATTGCCATATGAACTCAAAAGCTACCATGGTGTTCACTCTACATATCAGGTTGTGGTATTTCTAGAATCTGTTGTTTGTTTCCTATATGATGCTTTGCTGAACACATAGCAAAATCACATGATGGATGATGGCATTGATTTGTAAAGCTGGTCCCTCAGGATCTAATTTCAGATTTTGCCACCCAAACCCTGACCAGATGGGTTTAGGGCTGGTTTTATCAGAGCTACTGGCTTTACTTAACAATATTGTTCCTGTTCATTAGCCCAGCCAAATCGTGGTAAAGGAGAGAGCCCCACAAAACAGAGCCTTTCCCAGGGAAGGGGAAGAGGGGGTGGGCTGGATATGTGACTGACTGAAATGCATGCACATAATAAAAGACAAGACAATACTAAAAGTCTGTTAAAGAATCAAAACAGACAGTAGGGGAGTTCAACGTGTGATGGATCCACAAAAGGTCACACAAGCCAAACGTGGTGACAGAGTGCAAATGACATCCCCCGCCCCCAACACGATGTTTTTCATAGTGGTTTAATTTTGTAGCCCGACACTTCCAGATAACTCTGTCCTTCCATTCACTCACGTCTCCCTTCACCCATCTTTTCTAAAAAACAAATAAATAAATAATAAATGAATAAAGCTGCTGTGACACACACACAAAAAGGAATTTAATAGTATAATATATATATAAATAAATATATATACAGATATATTTATCATGGTATGTTTGATGGGATGACTGAAACAGGAAAACTGTTCAAGTCTTGAAGTGGAATGAGACTGTTGTTTTAAAAGAAAATAACAAAACAACAAAAAAGTAAACCTTAAAATGTGAAGAAAGTGTGAGTTTTAGTTTTGTCACAGTTAACTGTGTCAAAGAGAATAAACAATCTTCTCAGATTTTGTTTACATATTTTACTACATTTTTGCTGGTATAAATTCCTTAGCCACCTATGTACATAACCGCTTTAAGAACCGTCTGTTCTTTTCTATGGGTTTGTTTCGGTTCTGTTTGGTTTATATTCCAGTTGTCTGTCTTTCTTTTTGAAAAGAGGAAACAATGTACAGAAAAACAAACTGGTTGTGTGGCCAAAGCTAATCCCAAAAGCAAGAGACAAAACAAGACAAACATGCACACAGAAATGAAGTATGTTTTCTGGAGGGTCGGTTATATACAATTTCTTTTGTACAGATGAAAACCAATCAGCTGTTTAGATTTAGAAATCTACTCTTGCTGGTCTTTGTAAGTTGCATGAATACTTGATTTCAAGAAATATCTTAAAGACATGGGGCAAAAAGCGCAATCAAAACGATGGTAGCCTTGACGGATGTATATGGAAAGAGGTGTTCCTCATTATCTGATATTTCAATGTTATGAGTTTCGGATTTTTTTGTTGTCATTAAAAAAGACAGGATTATAAAGAGATATCAAAGCACGACTTTAGATAACTTAAATGGCCCAACCTATATGAAGTTGATTATATCTCGATGTCTGTAAAAGATTGCTGTTTTTGGAGTCTTGAGGTCTTGTGAACTGATTTCCTGCTTTCTTTCTTAAATTTTTTTTGAGTAAAAATACATTTGTTCTATTCCTTTCAGTGTAAGTTTCTATTTGGACAATTTTATGGGAACATGTGCATTCTGTATGTGAGCTTCTATCATATTCCTGTTGTTTTATGAGCAGACTCTTAAGGAATTTATTTTATGATGTTGTGAAGTTACTGCTTTTTCTTTTTCCTTTCTCTTTTATTTCATATTTGCATTTTCGTTCAAGGATATGCTTAGCAATAAAATGTTCTTCCCCAAACCTTGTATGATGATGCATTTTTATTTTCTAAACATTTGGTAAGAGATCTTACACTAGAGCTAAACATGTCATATCTCATTAAAAGTAAGCTAGGACCATGCAAAGTAAAATATTCTAACCAGTTACTAATTCCTTCTATATATTTATTAGAAGTGGCATATTTATGGACTACACAACCGTTGTCTGTCAACTGAGGCATTATTATTTAGATTGCTATGATAGGGTAAGCTGGAGAACACTTCTGAACAGGTAAGATGACAGAACATTGTATTCTGGGAAGTATTATTGGATACTATAAGTTACCAGACATTTTAAAAAAAAGTATACGTATATGCTACAAGTCCACGAACTTCTAACGGTTTGGCAGAACCTTGCTTATATAATGTCTTAAGCCCTGGAAAGCTTTAGATGCCTTCTCTCCAGGTTTCCTGGCATATTGACATATTTATTTTTTTTAATTATTAAGTCGAAAGACAAAATATAAATGAATGCTTACATCTTTACAGCTTCTTTCTAGATTTTTGGATTATAAAATTCTGCAAATATTCACTACAGCTGGCACCTTTCTCATATCTCAGGTGTCCTTGACTTACCAGTTCCCTACACCCATTTACTTTGCCAAGGGGATAATCCGTCATGAGACTCCACATTTTTCACCATGATCCTGACATGTCAGTTAACTGAATCAGTGTACTCTACCCATACATGGGTTACCAGTTTTCAAAGAGAAAAGCAAATTTAGTTAACCCTGTTCCTTCGGATTTCATTAGTGGAATGGTTGCGCTCTTGAATCTCACGGGCATAGGGGGAAAAGGCTCAATGATGTCAAATTATGCAAAGTTCCTTTTTCCTGCCTGTCTCAGATAATTTATGTAAACAAAAGCAACATTCATCAATCTCCATATTGTGCCAGGTACTGTGTTAAACGATTTGGATCTGCGTAGTGTGTTTAGTCCCTGAGTGGTAGTTCTTTCCTTATCTTAAAGATAAAGACACAAAGAGCTTAATGACAATTTGGCAAATACACTCCTAACCATGTTCTAAGTGAGACCTTGCTGAGATAGACATCAGAGGGGTTTCGTGGAACCGGGAGAGGTACTGAGACCCAACAGGATTGGGCTGGAACCCTGCTAGACTCTCACCATGTATGGGCAAATTCCACAGTCCCTCCAAAATTTGGCTTCCTCATCTGAAAAAAAGGTCACCTCAATGACCTTGCCTTGCAAGATAGTTTGGGGGAAAAGTGAAATAAAATGTTTTAATTGTGACTGATACAGAGTAGGGGGCTCAAAAAAGTTATGCTCCTTTATTTCAAGTCCTTTGCTATTCTGTATACAAGAGCTGCCTTCTAGAATTAGAAATCTTGCACTAAGTTCCACATTAATAAAAAGATTTAGTAACATGTTGTCAAACAATGTTAGCAAGTCAAGACTAGTTGTAATAGACAAAACCAGTCTTTTCCTAGTCATATATTTGATTGTAAGCATGACTGCAACTAGTAAGTATGTGGCATTGAAATATGGTAGTGCCCATCTGTCTGACAGCACATTTTAATCAAGTGGCCAGGAGTTGGGGTATATAAAGGGAGTCTAGATTAGAGAAAACTTACCAGAGAAGTTTCCAAATAATGGTTAATGTGGTAGATTCATCAAAATCTAAGTATCATTTGTTCAGATACATTGGTTAAAGTTCATCACCAGAAATACTTTTTCTTTGTTGTTCTATGAGGAAATGTTGAGACTACACTATCCCTTTTCAATGTGTTTAACTCTGGCCATAGGCTTTGGAATCTGAAAAGCTTAGTTCAGATTCTTGGATCTGAATTCTTGGCCTATTCTTTACTAGCTGTGAAACTTGGAGTAAGGTGTGCAGTAACCCCAGCTTCATCTGTGAAATTAGACTGATACTGTCCTCCCCTTAGTGCTATTCTATTAACTAAATGAGCTGATGTGAATATAAGTGCCCGCTTATAAACACAGTGCCTGGCCCATAGCCCTCAAACAGTGATGGCTAATTGTGCCTTTCTAATCATTGGGTATTGTCCAAAACAAACAAACAAACAAACAAAAAAATTCCTTCTAAAAGTTTAGAAAGGGTATATATTGGAGAGCCCAAGAGCGATCACTTCACTCTGTCACTTAAGTCAAAATTGTTTTTATTCTCCTACAGCTGAAATCATATTGATTCTTTGAGCTCTTCTTGCATATTCCACCAGATATATGCATAACCCTATAAAACCCATTACTTCAATCAACTCCCCTTCGGTATCAGGTGCATAAGAAAGATTCAAACAGTAGTCTGTTCATACCTCAAAGGACAGTCTTCAATCCCTTCCAAATTACAGCATCATCATTGCCTTAGACACGCTTTCAAAACTCTGTATTGGGTTTCCCATCATACACTTTCTAAATGCCACTATTCAGTACATAATCCAAGAACCACTTTAAACATTTACTCTTCTGATAATTCAACCAACACTTACTGAACACTTCTGCGCCAGCCAATCTACTATTGGCTGTTGTTACTTTGTTTCAATGAAGGCAGACAATGGACACAAACCTTTAGTCTGGTGTAGACCCCCACAGGCTAAAGTTCTCCTCACCCTATTCAAGATGAAGTTTGAGGGTGCCTAGGTGGCACAGTGGGTTAAGCCTCTCCCTTCGGCTCAGGTCATGATCTCAGGGTCCTGGGATCGAGTCCTGCATCGGGTTCTCTGCTGGGCCGGGAGCCTGCTTCCTCCTCCTCTCTCTCTCTTTCTGCCTGCCTCTCTTGTGATCTCTGTCAAATAAATAAGTAAAATCTTAAAAAAAAAAAAAAAAAGATGATGTTTGAGCTCTCTCCAAAGATATCCAAGCCCTGCACTTGTCCCAGTTAAATTAAAATTTTGATAATTCTGCTTGAAATTGGTTTTATTATTAATGTACTTATTGGACATTGACTAAATGGTTTCTATATCTTACATCAAGAGATTTAAGGAATATACAACATACTAATAGAATACAAATGATACTACAGCAACTTTTCTGACACCAACAAAATTAGGTGTCAGAAAAGTACAAACTATGTTCTTTGGGGGTTCAGAAGAAATTACTTACGGGAGGGCTTCAGAGAGGAGGTGATATCTTAGGTAAAACTTGAAAACTTGATAAGCAGAGATCAGAGCTACATGCCATTTCAAGCAAAGCACTGAAGTGGAAGTAAGCAGGATCACTGCATAATTTGGATGGATCCCAGATCGTGGATAAAGTGTATTAAGGTCAGTCTGATGCAAGTTTTTTGAAATTTTGTTAATGAAAGGCAAGAATAATGAGAGGATGTCGAGAGGTTCCCAAGGTCAAGGGCCAGCTATTGAGTACAGAGGCCACAAGCATGTTTGAAGAGAAAGGTAATAACCGATGCATTCGCAGAGAACCTAAAGGATGATTCGAGAGCTCAAGTTTGCATATAGACACATTACTCTGAACGAAGCAAGGGAAGAGTATCCTTTTGATACAACAACAAAGGAGAGAGTGGGATAAACAAAACTGACATACTGCAGTGGAGGTGACCGAAGTAGAGACAGGTACAGTCAGCCTCAAGGTTGAAGAGAAGGTCAAAGTCAGGGAGACTCTGAGCACATGGCAGAAGTCTGCTGATGATCCTGTTAGGAAGACAGCCAATAAAAGCATCAGTCAGAGGTCAGTTGTCATTCTCTGGTATTAAAAGTCATACTTTATATTTTTGCAACATTTCCTTTTTATGTCCTGCCTTGAAGTCTAAACTTGTGTTTCCAAATTTAGAGTTCTTTCAATTATGTAATGCTTTCTCTAGAGAAGCAAGCCATTTTATACTTCTTTTTTTTTTTCCAGAAGCATTTGGAGTGGAAGCTAAGACAGAAGATCATAGGCTGCTGCATGTACCCTACTCAGGTTGCCACAACAAAGTATTATAAACTGGGCAGCTTACCCAACAGAAATTTCTCTCTCACAGTTCTGGAGACCAGGAGTCCCAGATCAAGATCTGGTAGGGTTTGTTTTCTTAGGAGGGTTTTCTTGGCTTGTAGACAGCAGCATTCTAAATCTGTCTTTTAGTCTATGTATGTGCTGTGTGTGAGGGGGCGGGGGAGAAAGAGATCTTCCTCTTCCTATAAGCCACAGTCCTGTTGGATCAGGATCCTACCTTAAGGATCTCATTTAACTTTACCTCCTAAAGAGTGTTTCTCTAAATACAGTCATATGGCGGGGGAAGAGGAGTTGGCTTCAACATGCAAATTTGGGGGGACACAGTTCAGTCCATCACAGATGTGTACGGTACAGGTATTTGCAAGGTGAAAATTTCAAGAGCTCAGAGGAGTAAAGGAACCCAGAAACAACTCTAGCCTTGGAGTACTTGGATAGGCAAGGTCAAAGTGCAGATAAATCTAGGAAAGTCTAAACCACAGAGCAGGAGAGAATCACGGGACTAAGTGCGAGGACTGAGAAGTGTGAGAACCCCCATTTATCTGTCATCTGACTTCAAGCAGTATTAATATTTTGCTGTTCTTGTTTTATCTATGCCCATCTTCCCATGAAGGAATATTTTTCAAGTGCGAGGACTGTCACAGGAGACAGGAATAGCTATAGGGAACCCAGGCTTAGGTTTGGACGTATATTAAGTGAATAGTGTGAGCTTCAAGAGGCTGTGAACTTTTGCAGTGGCTATTAGGTCCATGAGTTCTCTAGTCAGAACCCCATGGCTTGTTTTTCTGGTTCAATAACTTCAGATAAATTATTTGGTCTACCTAAGACTCACCCTTCACACCTATGAAAGAAAATTATAATTACCTATCTTATAAGTTTGTCAGGAAAGATCGAATAAATTCATATAAAATACTTCACTTATGCCTGTCACATAGTAAACCTTAATAAATGCCAGTCATTATTACAGTTTGGCCTTGTTATCTGACTCAAGCAGGATCAAAATTAGCGACTACCTACATGGCTATCCAGCACCAAAAAGGGCATTAAAAACAGAGAAATCAGGCAACCACCCTGTATTTCCCTAAGTCTTTCATTTTCCAAGAAAGTACAAAATGCAGTTGCCTGCCTGTTAGCAAAGCTTTCCCTTCGCGGCCAGGCATTGTCTGCTTCCAGGCTCCAGCTTGGATCACGCCCTCACCAGCTCACTGCCTGAGACCACCACGCCTCTCCTGCGTTTCTAGCTCTCAGCTTTCCTGTGGCAGCTGGTCAAACACTGGGAAGCCAAGACACCTTCAGGAAATCTTGTTTTCCTTTACTGATATGCATTATTTTGGTTTTGTTTTTAATTTGGCTTTTTATTGTGATCAAGAATGGCATAATAAACCCCCATTTATCTGTCATCTGACTTCAAGCAGTATTAATATTTTGCTGTTCTTGTTTTATCTATGCCCATCTTCCCATGAAGGAATATTTTTCAAG